>NC_133394.1:61876357-62053825 GCF_047511655.1 Castor canadensis
TATTGATATTAAGGTTGCTAAACTAATTTTATAGAAAATCTGATCTCTTTAGCTGAAATTTTTCTGCATTTAAGTTTTAAGGTACACATTTTCCCCTTTGATCAAAGCAAATTCTTAACACCCATTCCTATTTCTCCAGATGATATATTATTTGAGTCTGCACAGATCCACACAATGCTAAAATCCTGGAAACAGGATTATCCTGGAGCACAAATTAAGATTTGCACTAGATGTTTACAAGACTGTCTGGTGCAAAATGCTTTTTTAGTGTTGCTACCCTACAGTGAGTTTAATAAATATTCCAAAATATAGAGGGAAAGAATTATAATTTTATCATCTATAAGATTTTCCTATTATGCAGCTGCCTTTCTTTTGACTATTTTCACTTTTTCATTTCTATATGTTACAGAATGAGAAGTTAAAATTATTTTACTTTTAGTTTTTGCTGCTTGTATCTTTAAATTAACACCATTAAATCTTTTATTAAAATTGCTAAATTAAAGTAGCAATTAAAAGAATCTGTTTTCTAAATTCATATTTGTTGTTGAAAACTTTTAGATGTGATTTCAAAATTCCAGCATTTTTCTTTGCTTTACACTTTCCTATATTGTATTGTACCTACAACTTTAACCTATGAGCATTAAGACAGGAAAATGCCTCCAAGTCTCAGTATTCAGACTGAGACTCAATAAGGCCTCCAGCTTTCTTCATCTTTTTCCTCCCTTTACCTTTGGACTACCAACTTTTGAGCTGTCACCCAACATTACACTGGATGGGACCATAGCAAAGGCCTTAAATTCATCTAGGCAGTTATTTTTTCATGTCTCTATAAAGTATATTGGTAGCATAAGAAACCTTGAAATAGTTTGCTAAAATATTTTAGATGGTTAGCAATTTTAAATTATTATGTTTCCTTTCTCTTTTATCCCAGATAATTAAAAGTATTCTGTTAATTTTCCACATTGTTTATTTTTTCTTCAGAGAAAAAATTTAAATTTATTTTTTAAATTTATTTTTTCTTTTTTAAGGTCTAATTTCCTTAAAAAAAACCCAAGAACTTAGACCCGTTGACCTACTATAATTTGCATGGTCTTCAGCCATTTTCTGGAAAAACAAACAAACAAACAAACCACACCCAGACTATTCTTTTTTTTGTTTAAAAAGGCTTACAGTAGTACTATCATTATGGCTATTAACAGTATAGTGGCTTTTTTTCACACTATGATTGATAATTGGAGTTTTAACTATTTTATAAATAAGTATAGAGATTTTAGAAAACACTGTCACCTTTGAGTCTAATTAATTACAGACTGATACAACCATTGTTAATGCACCACTCATTTTAAAATTTAATTTAAAATCTAGAGCTTTTCTTTATTTTCCCAAATAAGTGTTCCTGTGGTCAGAAGCATAATAAGAACTAGAAAATGGACTAACTATGAAGAAAACTATAAATATCTTTTTCATCACTGTTTGTATCATTAATACTACAGAAGAATCAGGTGAGGGAGGGGCTATTTTCCTAGCATAGGCCATGCTGTTAATAGCCTTCCCATGGCTAAGTTTCTTTGGGATTTGTATGTATTCTGCTGCAGATCTCAAGGCCAATGCTAAGTACATTTGGACTGGGAGGACAATCAAGAGGCTCTGATCCCTAAGTAATCTTACTCAGGCATCAGAATTACCTAGTCTTACTCAGGTTTTCTGCAAGGAATCGATGCCCAGTTGAAATGTTAAGAGTGTGTGATTATGGATCATTCTAAGGATCAAAACAAGATCTGTTAAACATGTATGTTTGTATGATCTACTAATATGTAATAAAGCATTTTGTATGTGTTAAGTTCCCATCATGGTAGTGGGAAAAGACACATGAAGAAATACTTGTATCATGGGGTTGATGCCATGATAGAAGCATCATCTCAGCGTGATGAGTTAGCAGAGATAAGCATATACATCAACCTGAGAAAATCAAGAAAGACCTCATGGGAGAGATGGAATCTGATTTGTCTTTAAACTTGGCTACTAATTGGCCAGATGCAAAGTTAGAGGAAGGAATTTAAGGCAGAGGGAAAACACCGTGAAGGAATAGAAGCTTTAACAATTCTAACATGCATTTCATGTTTATTGTATGTCACACATTATTTTAAGTGATGTGTTAAACCACTTCATCTTCTTGACAAACATACGAAGCAGCTATTATTAGTCTAATTCTATGTGTAAGGAAACTAAAGTATAGACTGTTTAGATAAGTTCCCCAAAGCCAGACAATCAGGAACTGATACAGCATAGAAAGGACTCATTGTCTGGCTCCAGAGTTCTATTTTCTTAATAACCACTATACTATATAGCCTTTTCTTATGGTTTATTGATGGATGTAGTGAGTAATAAAGTAACTGAAATTCTTGAATAAAAATACTAGTTTGGGGCTGAAGGGTATAGCTCAGTGGTAGAGTGCTTTTGTGGCATGCTTATGGTCCTGGGTTCATTACCTAGCACTGCAAAAAAAAAAAAAAGAAAAGAGAAAATCTTAGTTTGGGGGAAGGCAGAAGACTGACAGGTGTCAGATACTAGTTTATATGTTTTGCTAAGATAGTTATGCTAGGAGACTCAGAAAGACAAACATCACGTTATTCCTCATATGCAGAATCTAGATTAAAAAAAAGACATGATTTTTTTTTCTTTTGGCAGTACTGAGGTTTGAACTCAGGGCCTCATGCTTGCTAGTCTGGTATGCTACCACTTGAGCCACTCTGCCAGCCCATATACTGTAAGAACTTCTGTAAATGTCACAATGTACCCTAGCATAACAATAACAAATATATGATATAAGACAAAACATGAAAAAAAGACATGAAAGTAGAAGAACTAGTTGAAAAGAGGGAGGGACCACAGTGAGGAGAAGGAGGAAAAGAGACAGAATGGGTAAGTGAGTATGATCAAAGTATATGATATACATGCATGAAAATATCATAAGAAAATGAAACCTATTTTTTTAAGTTAGACTAGACCTTCTTAAATGTCTGTGGTGAGAGTCCAGTTTTTAATTACATGAATTATTTAAACATATCATATATATATGTTTATTAAATATAAGACTGAGCTGGGCCTGGACTCTTATTCTTTTAACATTTTTTAATTGGAATTCTTCTATTTCTCTAGTGCTATTGTTAACACTTAAGATATATTAGTGAATGAAACAAATACAAAATGCCACAATTCCAGTAAAGGTATAAAATAAAAATAAATGTAATAAGCAAGTTAAGACTTAATATGAGCTAGCAAATTAATGGAAAAAATCAAGATTTGAGGTACTAGAATTATACTTTTAAACAGAGTTTTCATAATATATAGTTTTGAGCAGTTTACACATACACATTTTAGGTCATTCCTCTACTCAAAGACTACCTGCTAGTCATATAAATCTGTATTCAAAGTACTATTTCACTTTTTAAAAAGACCAAGAGGTTTAGGGGGAATTCCATTTTTTTTTCTTTCAGCCAATGCTACTTCTGCCTATCTTAAGCCTTCTCACTGCCAACATTGGGGAATGAAAAAATGGTCCAATATCCTGCTTTACGGTTGAATTTATGAGAAAAGGTCTGGTAGTCCGTGGGAGTTCTTCTCCACTGGTGAGTGAGCTCTGAAAATAACTATTGCTTAACTGGGAAAAAAAGTGCAATTTTAAAAGATTATGTGAACGTTAGGTTGCAGTCTTGCTAATTAGATCCTTTCTCCTTGGCCTAGTCTTGTGACTTGACTTCAATTCAGTGCCCTGAAGGATGGATTTACTCAATTCATATTCTGCACCCACCTGCAGCAAAGAACCAAATTGTTGAGAAGTATCTAACACCATTTGTTCTCATAGTCCTTTGGTATTTGTTGTCAAGAGAAAATGAGTAATTTGTGGATTTAATGTTGCATTCAGACTTAGAAAGACTTTCTTTCCTATGTACCATAACATTGTCAGCTGTATTTAATGAATTCACATGACCTTGGAGAGTATCTTTTTTCCCTTTTGGCATCCATCAAAAATAGAACAACTGTAAGAAAATACTGCCTCCATAAGGGGCAGTTTGAACATAACCAGACAGATGTTTCAAAAGCATGGTTTTCTTAGTAAAATCTGATCTGTGATGCACAGAATTAGCATAGAGCTTGAAAAATGTCCAAAGCACAAGTTTGTCATTGAGTTGAAATACATGTGTGCCCCTGCTTGTGAATGGAGTTTTAACAGCTTGGGTAATCTTTTACCCGGATACATGTCTATGGTCTATTAAAGTAATGAAAATGTGTCAGGGACAAAAAGATTTTGATTTGTGAGACAAAATGTTCAAATTATAACAGTTTTAATAGTTTGTAGGAGTCACCACTACATTTTTTTGTGTGACTGTACTGGGGTTTGAATTCAGGTTCATGTTTGCAGGGCAGGAAGTCTACTACTTGAGTCACATCTCCAGCTCTTTTTGCTTTGGTTATTTTTGGAGAAAGGGTCTTACTTTCTGCCTAGGCTGGCCTGTATCACAATCTTCCTATTTTATACTTCCTTCTGTAGCTGGGATGACAGGAATGTGCCCTCATGTCTAGTTTCCCCCACTGAGCTGGAACTGCTTCAGCCTGTCTCATAGTTGAGATGACAAGCATGCACCATTGCACCCAGCTACTGGTTGAGATGGGGTTTTGCAAGCTTCCTGCCTGGGATGGACTTGAACCACATTCTTCCTGACCAAGTCACTAGGATTGTAGGTATGAGCCACTGACGCCTCGCACAACTACATTTTTATATGTAATTTAAAATTTATAGAGATCTTGTGTACAAGAACATGCATGCAAATTTTATTTAAATCTGTTTTCCTTTCACTTTGTGAATATATGTGTATGTCTTGCCCTTGAGGATAAGTTTTTCTAACTATTTTAGTAAAATTTACCAATACATCTCTAAACACACGTGTGTATGCACACATATGCATACACCACTCATGTACATCAAGAAAACACCGAAAACATTTAGAGTTTTAAACAAATGAAATCTTTTGTTAATATGCCTCATTATTGTGAATGTGACAACAAAGTGATGTGTATGTATTACTATGCATGAAAACACTTTTCAAATGTTGGCATTATTTTCAAACTTAAAAATAAACTAATGCAGTTTATGAAAATGTGCATCACAATCTCTTGAGCAGGCATTACATTTTTATGAATGTTGCCACTGCATTAAGTCAGTCAACTAAGTTAATAAAAACCAGGAGAGTTATTGCTTGATACTTTTTCTAAAGTGGATGGAAAGGATCACAGAAGCCTACTGATTTTCTCCTGTGGAATGATCTTTGATAAGTACTCAGGTCAAAATAGATTTTTCCAGTCATCAAAGAATTTACAAATAAAATGGTATTTAAATATACATGAGACAAAATACCTCCCTCCACCCGTTCTGTTTCCTTTTCTTTTGAGTGTTTATAAATATGTAGGAAAAACCTTAAGTAACTAAATTTCTTTGTTTTTCATTTGTATTTTTTGCAGGTTGCAGTTTAATCAAATTATTGTAGTGATTATACCATGCATTCAATAACTTTAAAAGCAGGGTTTTAGAAATTATTCTAATTCAGCATATATTTGATCTTGAAAAAATAAAGATCTCTGTAAAAGGTATCATATTTAAAGATTTTTATCCCATTAACTACTTCCTACCTATTATATCTCTAGAAATACTATAAATTTCATGGTGTACTATGATTATTTCACAACTATATAAGTTAAAATTATTTAACATGTATAAATAATTTAAAAATGATAATTTTTGTGAATTGGTTTTATAGTGATGATGAATATAATGCATATTCATGGAGAATGAAAATAAAACAAAATCTCATAAAATGTAAGGAACCATTAATTAAATAAAATGATGACTTTTACTTGTGTATAATGACTATTGTTTTCTGTTATATATCCTTCCAGATTATAAATTTGTCTCTGTGTATATATATGATATTGATATATTTCTATTACTTAATGATGTATATTCAGTGATATTTATTATATATATACACACACAAATATATGCTTCTATATATTATAAAAGGATTACATATTATGAAGACAATTTTATAATCTTTCTGTTCTTTGCTTATGGGAATTAGGAATAAGAAATTTGAATCATTATGGGTAGGTAGAGAAGGTTAGCATGCCAGTTGTTTAAGTATTAATTTTGATTTTTATCTTTTCAAAGAACTTATTTCTAATAAATACAGCAAGACAAATACTAAAGTGAAGGTACATTAGGATAACTAAGTCAGTACTTTCCGTTTTACCCATTCTGTGAATCACATTTAATCTCCTATTAAGACTTTTTAATTTCTCTCTTTTCCTCAGACTTTTAGAGTATATATTCAAGTCCCCCTCCCGCTCCCCTCCCCCCTCACTTCCAGGCAGAACCTGTTCTGCCCTTATCTCTAATTTTGTTGAAGAGAAGACATAAACAATAATAAGGCAGACACAGTGTTTTTGCTAGTTGAGTTAAGGATAGCTATACAGAGAGGTTCCTAGCATTGCTTTCATATACAAATGTGTTACAACACAAATTGATTCATCTCTAACTGATCTTTACACTGTTTCCTGATCCCCTTCTCATGTTGACCTCTGTCACTTTAAGGTTTCTGTATTAGTTCCTCTGGAGTGGGGGCATCAAATGCTTTCATGTTTTATGTTTTCTACCTATTCCTATATCTCCTGCATGTGCTCTCCCCTTGTCATGTGATCCAAGTTCAACAAAATTGCTGTATTTGCCCTAGATCTAAATTCCGCATACAAGGGAGAACATACTATATTAGGTCTTCTGAGTCTGGCTAACCTTGCTCAGAATGTTGAGTTCCACCCATTTATGTGCAAATGATAAAATTTTGCTCTCCGTCGTGACTGAGTAAAATTCCATTGTGTATAAATACTACATTTTCTTGATCCATTCATCAGTAGTGTGACATCTTGGTTGTTTCCATAACTTGGCTATTGTGAATAGTGCTGCAATAAACATGGGTGTGCAGATGTCTTTAAAGTAACCTGTGTTGCACTCCTTTGTGTATATTCTCAGGAGTAGGATTGCTGGATCATATAGCAGACTTATGTTTAGATTTTTAAGAAGCCTCTAAATTTTTTCCAGAGTGGTTGCACCAGCTTGCTTTCCGACCAGCAGTATACAAGGGTTCCTTTTTCCCCACTTCCTTACCAACACCTGTTGGTGGTGGTGTTTTTGATGATGGCTTTTCTAATAGGGGTGAAATGGAATTTTAGTGTGGTTTTGATTTGCATTTCCTTTATGGCTAGCGATGGTAAGCATTTTTTCATGTGCTTTTTTGCTATTTGAATTTCTTCTTTTGAGAAGGTTATATTAAGTTCAGTTGCCCATTTTTTAATTGGTTCATTGAGTTTAGGAGAGTTTACTTTCTAAGTTCCCTGTATATTCTTTTTATCAGTCCCTTGTCTAATGTATAGATGGCAAATATTTTCTCCCACTCTGTGGGTGGTCTCTTCAGTTTAGAGGCCATTTCTTTTGTTGTGCAGAAACTTTTTAATTTTATGAAGTCCCATTTGTCCATCCCTTCTCTTAGTTGCTGCTGCTGGGGTTCTTTTGAGGAAATCCTTGCCTATACCTATTAGTTCCAGAGTGTTTCCTGTTTCTTCCTGCACTAACTTCAGAGTTTCAGGTCTGATATTAAGGTCTTTAATCCATTTTGAGTTGATACTAGTACAGGGTGAAAGACATGGATCTAGTTTCAGTTTCTTGCACATAGATAACCACTTTCCCAGCAACATTTGTTGAAGAGGCTTTTTTTTCTCCATAGTATATTTTTGTTCCCATTGTCAAAAATGAAGTGGGTATAGTTGTGTGGATTCATATCCGGGTCCTCTGTTCTGTTCCACTGGTTTTCATGTCTGTTTTTGTGCCAGTACCATGCTGTGTTTATTGCCATTGCTTTGTAATATAGTTTGAAGTCAGGTATTGTGATACCTCCAGCATTGCTCTTTTTGCTGAATGTTGCCTTGGCTTTTTGCAGTCTCTTGTATTTCCAAATGAACTTTAGGGTAGATTTTTCATTCTCTATGATGAAAGTCACTGGGATTTTGATGGGAATTGCATTAAATATGTAGATTGCTTTTGGTAAGTATAGCCATTTTTACTATGTTGATTGTACCAATCCATGAGCACAGGAGATCTTTCCATCTTCTGTAGTCTTCCTCGATCTCTTTCTTCAGGGTTTTGTAGTTCTCCTTGAGAGGTCATTCACATGCTTTGTTAAGTTTATTCCTAGGTATTTGATTCTTTTTGAGGCTATTGTAAATGGAATTGTTTCCATATATTCCTTCTCAGTTTGTTCTTCTTGCAGGGTGTTCTTGTGGGCTTCCTTGGGTTATGTGGTATAGTTTCTTTGTTTTGTTGGAGTCTGGATCTGGGTATCTGTTTTCTTCAATTCCCTCTGAATCCTGTACTTATTTATGTTTGGTGGGAGAATGTTTTCCACCCCTTTTTCTTCTTCCCATATTTCCACTAGGTGCCATTTCTGTCCCTGGACTATGTGTAATTTAGTATTAGCTGAGTTACAATAGTAATAGTAACAAAACCAAAAAAGAAGGAGAAAAAAGAGAAAGAGAAAAGAAAGAAAAAAATGGAGAACCAAAGAAAACAGCAGGGAGAGATGGTGGACAATCAAACAGCAAACCAGACAGACTCTTAAAGAAAGGCAAAAAAAAATCACTGGTTCTGTAACAGTGGAATTACAGTGTTAGTTGTTCTGTTGTTGCTCCTTTAGCATACAGTCCTGTCTGTCTTTGTCTCCTAGGCAGGTTTGGAGCCCTCCTGTGATGAGCAGAGGTCAGGCAGGGGCCAGGCAGGATTGAGGGGTGGAGGCCTGGTGGAGTGGTGATCTGGCAGGCCTGCCACCATGGGGGCCTGGTGGAGAGGGTGCAAGCTTGCAGAATGGGTGTCTGGGGAGCCTGTGGGGCAGAGACCCAGCAGAGCAGAGATCTGGTGGGCCCACATGGAGCTGGGGCATAGTGGGCATGAGGGGTGGGGGCCCAGCTGAGCGGAGCAGTGGCTGGTGGGCCTATGGAGCAGGGGCTTGGCCAGCCAGCTGTTCTTTTAGTAAATCATGGCATGGAGAAGACTTCCACAAGCTAGGGGTTCAGAGCGCTGAAGTTTCAGCTCTCCTTGGTGCTTTACCTCTGCCAAGGGTGTCTCCAGCATCTCAGCAAGGTCCCTGATTTACAGAGCTCACACAGTCTGTGTCTGTGTCCCAGTCATCATCTTGGATCCTCCTTAAGTATCTTTATTTTAACTTAGTTTTAATGACTATTTTAATATGATAGGCATCAACAATAATAAACAATGCAGAATCTTTTGCCATGCAAATCAGAAGAAATTCTTATTTTTAATTATGCAACTATTATTTTAGATCATAATGTACTCATACTGAAAATTTAAATGGTGAAAACTATAAATCTAAAAACTTTTATTAATGTCTTTATTTGTACTCAAATCTTTAAATGATTTCCTTTGAATATTTATTTTAAATAGACTTTTTTGTTCTGTTAGGTAAAAACTGTTAGCATTGTTATGTCCAAAGTAAATTTGAGCAGGAGATAAAAGGATTCTTTTGTACCGCCCAGCCCCAAATATGCACAGCTTCCCCCCACTAAAAAACTGTTACACAAGAGTGGTTCATTTGTTACAGTTGAACTTCCGTTGACACATTCATATCACCAAAAGTACATAATTTACAGCAGGCTTCAGTATTGGTGTATATTCTATAGGTTTGGAAAAATATGAAATGTCATGCAAACACCACTAAATTATCACACTGAGTACTTTCATTGCTCTAAAATTCCTTTGTGCTTTACGATTTCTTCTTCTTCTCTCTTTAATTTGTGTCAACCACTGGTGCTTAATTTTACCTATAGTTTTGCTTTTTTTCAAAATGTCATAGAGTTGAAATTCAGCATTTAGCTTCCTCAGATGAACTCCTTTTACTTAGTAATGTGTATTAAAGATTCTCCATGTCTTTATAGTTCATTTCTTTTTAGTAGTGAATAATACTACATTTTCTGGATGAACTGTGGTGTGTGTATCCATTTATCTACTGAGGGACATTTTGATTTCTTCCATGTTTTGGCAATTATGTATTAATCTGAAATGAGTATTTGTGCACAATGTTATGTAAAAATACATTCATGATTCACTTGAGGAAATACAAAGGTGCACAATTGCTGTAACATGGCTAGTGCCCAATTTTTCAACAGGTTGTTTGTTTTCTTATTGTGGTATTATGAGTTCTTTGTACATTTTGTTGGATATAGTCTCTCAGTCTGTTGCTTGACTTCTCCTATTACCTGTTTTGTCTTGTGTATTTTGGTCGATTGCAAATTTTAAGGAATCGATCCATTTCACCTAGGTTATCAAGGTTGGAAATTCAAATATTCTTGATTATCCTTTTAAGGTTACGAGAACTGTAGTGATGTACCTGCTTTCCCTTCTGATTTTAGTGATTTGTGTTCTCTTTTTTTCATAATTAACCCAGTAAAATGTTTAGCAATATTATTGAACTTTTCCAAAACTAGCTTTTGATTTTGTTGCTTTTCTCCATTGATTTCCTGTTTTCTGTGTCATTGATTTCTGATTTAATTTTTATTATTTCTTTTCTTCTGTTTCCTCTTGATTTAATTTGCTCTTCCTTTTCTATTTTCCTAAGGTAGAAGCTTAGATGATTGATTTTAGGTCTTTCTTCTTGTACTATCTGCATTCAATGCTATAACTTTCATTTTAACTTCTACTTTTGGTGCATCCTACAAATTTTGATATGTTGTGGTTATTCTATTCTTGAGGTTTTTTTTTCTTTAACCTGTATGTTATATAGAACTATGTTCTTTTCCAAGTATTGGGGGATTTTCTAATTATGGGTTTCATTAATTATTTCTACTTTAACTGCATTGTGGTCTGACAGCAGACAATGAATGGCATCTGTTACTTTAAGTTTGTTAAGGTTTATGCCCCACAATGTGTTCTGTCTTTGTGAATGTCTATGTGAGTTTCAGAAGAACACAAATTCTGCTGTTGTTGGATGAAGTACTGTATAGATATCCATTATATATAGTTGATTATAGTGGTGTTTATTGAGTTCAATGATGTACTTCCTGCTTTTTTTTTTCCTGTCAGCTGGATCTATTTCTGATAGAGTATTAAAATAGATTAATTTATTTGTCCTTGCGGTTTTGCCAGTTTTTGTTTTGTACATTTTTCCATTATATAGTTAGGTATATAATTATTGCAGGTTTTTATGTGTTCTTGGAGAACTGGATACTTTATTATCATCTAATGCCCCTCTTAACCCTGATAACTTTCCTTGATTTTCTGTAGCTTGAAAATGATATGGCTGTCTGGTAATTTTCCTTACTGAAATCTTCTATATCTTAAATTAATGTTACTACAAGGTGATTATTTTATAAATTAGTTTTAGCATGGCATATTTTCCCCTACCAATTTATTTTAAATCTTTTAATGTCTTTATATTTAAAGTGAATTTTTTATAAGCAACATATAGTTGGATCTTATTTTTGATCCACTTTTGGAATCTGTCTTCTCATTGATGCAGTTAGACTTTTGAATTAAGATAAAAAGAAGTGAAGGAGGGGATGAATTCAACTATGATGTATTATAAGAAATTTTATAAATGTCATGAGGTACCCCAGTCCAACAATAATATAATAAAAAGAAAAAAGCCATTTTACATATAGTTGGATTAATATCTATCATGTATGTTACTATTTTCAATTTTTGTCCTCGTTCTTTGTTTCTGTTGTAGTCCAGATACTTTCTGCTTTTATACTGTCAACTGAGCAGCTTATATGATTTCATTTATCTCTTCTTTTAGGATATCAATTATATTTCTGTTTTTACCTTCTTTGGCAATTGTCCTATAGGATATAATATACATTTACAACTAACCCAACTTTACATTTAAATAACACTATTCTGCTTTTTTACAGGCAGTGAAAGTAACTTTTAACAACAAATAACACTAATTCCTCCCCCCATTCCTGTCTCACTGCTGTCATTCATTATATATAAACACATTTTAAATAAAATATATGTTAGAAAAATTAAGAATAAGATTAAGTTTTAATTTTATTTTCATGTACTTCTCTTATGCACTTTATGTATATCTAAGTTTCCAACCTATGTAATTTTCCTTCTCACTAAAGTACTTCTTTCAACGTGTCTTTCAAAGAAAGTCTACTAGGAAGAAATTCCCTCAAATTTTGTTCATTTAGGAATTTTTTAATTCTCCTTTTGTCAGGGTGCAGAATTTTAATTTGGTAATTTTGTTTCCGTCTTCACACTTTAAGTATTTTACTATACCTTTTACTTGCTTGCATGGTTTCTGAGAAGTAGAATGTAACTCTTATCTTTGTTCCTGTTTAGATAGGGTAACCTCTGTATTTCATTGATGATTTTTTAAATTTATTTTTGATTTTCTGTAGCTTGAAAATGATATGCCCATATGTAGATTATCCAGCATCTATCCTGCATAGTATTCTTTGAGCTTCTGGAGTTTGTGATTTGTGGTCTAACATTAATTTGGGAGAAATTTTCGTCATTATTGTTATAAATTGTATTTCTTTTTCTTGCATTATTTCTCTTTGTCTTGTATTTACATTACACACAAGTTTTACCTTATGTATGACTTGTGTATGGAGATGTTCCATATTCTTGTTCTTCAGTTTTGGTGTTTTCCATTGAGTTAATTTTAAGGTCAGAGATTCTTTCCTCAGCTGTGTCTAGTATACTACTATAATTGTTGAAGGCATTCTTTACTTCTCTTAAAGTATATTTGATCTCTAAGATTTATTTTCAGTTCTTTCTCAGAATCATCTCTTTGTTAACATTGACCATCTGGCTTTGACTTAAGTGTATCCATTAGAGCTTTCTGAATGTGTGTGTGTATGTGTGTGTGTGTGTGTGTGTGTGTGTGTGTGTGTGTGTATGTAATTTGTTTTTGCAGTTCTGGGGCTTGAACTCAGGGTCTTGCACTTGCTAGACAACCGCTGTACTACTTAAACAATGCCTCAATGCCTCGTGCTCTTTTTTGCTTTAGATTTTTTCAGATAGAATCTAGTGCTTCTCTCCAAGGCTGGCTTCAGACTATAATCTTTCTACCCATGCCTTTCTAATACCTGGGATTATCAGTGTTAACACCATTGTTTATTTGTTGAGACAGTCATCTCTATAATTTTTTGCTAGGCTGATCTTGTGCCATGATCCCTGATCTCTGCATCTTTTTCTTCTTCTTCTTCTTTTTTTTAACAGACAAGCATATTTATTAGTGCATTTAAAAAATAGAATTCTGTTTTAAAATTGCAAGAGTCCCAATTGGTGTTCTTCCTTGTAAAGTTTTAAATTTCTTTTTTTTTATTCATTTCTTCACATGTACATACATTGTTTGGGTCATTTCTCCACCCTGCCACCCTCCCCAACCCTCTCTCCCCTCTTCCCCCCTCAGTTACAGGCAGATCTGTTCTGCCCTTATCTCTAATTTTGTTGAAGAAAAGACACAAGCATAATAAGGAAGACAAAGCATTTTTGCTAGTTGAGTTAAGGACAGCTATACAGGGAGATTCCTAACATTGCTTTCGTGTACCCATGTGTTACAACCCAAGTTGATTCATCTTTGACTGATCTTTACACTGGTTCCTAATCCCATTCTCATGTTAACCTCTGTCGCTTTAAGGTTTCTGTATTAGTTCCTTGGGAGTGGGAGTGGGGACATCAAACGCTTTCATGTTTTGGGTTTTCTACCTATTCCAATATCTCTTATATGTGCTCTCCCCTTGTCATGTCATCCAAGTTAAACCACATTGTTGTATTTTCCCTAAATCTAAAGTCTGCATATGAGGGAGAACATATGATTTTTGGTCTTCTGAGCCTGGCTGACCTCACTCAGAATGATGTTCTCCAGTTCCATCCATTTACCTGCAAATGATAAGATTTCATTCTTCTTCAAAGCTGAGTAAAATTCGATTGTGTACAAGTACCATAGTTTCTTGATCCATTCATCAATAGTGGGGCCAAGTTATTATGAATAGTGCTGCAATAAACATGGGTGTGCAGGTGCCTCTGGAGTAATCTGTGTTGCATTCTTTTGGGTATATCCCCAGGAGTTGGATTGCTGGATCATATGGCAGGTTTATGTTTAGATTTTTAAGAAGTGTCCCAATTTTTTTCCAGCGTGGTTGCACCAGCTTGCATTCCCACCAGCAGTGGACTAAGGTTCCTTTTTCCCCACATCCTCGTCAACACATGTTGTTGTTGGTGTTTTTGATAATGGCTATTTTAACAGGGGTGAGGTGGAATCTTCATGTGGTTTTGATTTGCATTTCCTTTATGGCCAGAGATGGTGAGCATTTTTTCATGTGCTTTTTGGCCATTTGAATTTCTTCTTTTGAGAAAGTTCTGTTTAGTTCAGTTGCCCATTTCTTAACTGGTTCATTGATTTTAGGAGAGTTTAGTTTCTTAAGTTCCCTATATATTCTGGTTGTTAGTCTTTTGTCTGATGTATAGCTGGCAAATATTTTCTCCCACTCTGTGGGTGGTCTCTTCAGTTTAGAGATCAATTCTTTTGTTGTGCAGAAGCTTTTTAATTTTATGAAGTCCCATTTATTCATCCTTTCTCTTAGTTGCTGGGCTGCTTGAGTTCTATTGAGGAAGTCTTTGCCTAACCTATTAGTTCCAGTGTTTCCTGCTCTTTCTGGTACTAACTTCAGAGTTTCAGGTCTGATATATATAAAATGGATATTCTTGATCCAATTTGAGTTGATACTAGTACAGAGTGATAGACATGGATCTAGTTTCAGTTTCTTGCACATGGATAACCACTTTCCCGGCAACATTTGTTGAAGAGGCTGTCTTTTCTCCATCATATATTTTTGACACCTTTGTCAAAAATGAGGTGGGTATAGTTGAGTGGATTCATATCCGGGTCCTCTATTCTGTTCCACTGGTCGTCATGTCTGTTTTTGTGCCAGTACCATGCTGTGTTTATTGCTATTGCTTTGTAATATAGCTTGAAGTCAGGTATTGTGATACCTCCAGCATTGCTTTTTTTGCTGAGTATTGCCTTGGCTATTTGTGGTCTCTTATATTTTTAAATGAAATTTAGGGTAGATTTTTCAATCTCTTTGATGAAAGTCATTGGGATTTTGATGGGAATTGCATTAAACATGTAGATTGCTTTTGGCACTGTAGCCATTTTTACTATGTTGAGTCTACTGATCCATGAGAACAGGAGATCTTCAAATCTTCTGTAGTTGTGCTTGATCTCTTTCTTCAGGAGTTTGTGATTCTCCTTGTAGCAGTCATTCACATCCTTTGTTGAATTTACTCCTAGGTACTTGATTTTGTTTTTTTTTTTTTTTGAGTCTATTTTTAATGGAATTGTTTCCATATATTCCTTCACAGTTTATTCATTGTTGGTGTATAGAAAAGCTAATGACTTTTGTAGGTTGATTTTGTATCCTGCCACCTTACTGTAGCTGTTTATGGTGTCTAAGAGTTTTTGGGTAGAGTTTTATGGGTCTTTAAGGTATAGGATCATATCATCTGCAAATAAGGACATTTTCACACTTTCTTTACCTATTTGTATTCTTTTTATTTCTTCTTCTTGCCTAATTGCTCTGGCTAGAAATTCTAGTACTATGTTGAATAGGACTGTGGATAGTGGGCACCCTTGTGTTGTTCCTGATTTTAGAGGGAATGGTTTCAGTTTTTCACTGCTAAGTATGATGTTGGTTGTAGGTTTGTCATAAATAGCCTTTACAATGTTGAGGTACATTTTCTCTATTCCTAGTTTTCTTAGAGCTTTTATCACGAAGTGGTGTTGGATCTTGTCAAAGGCTTTTTTCTGTGTGCTGAATTCCTTGGAGAATCTTTTGTAGTAGTGGCTTGCTGGTCACATATTGTTTTAGTTCTGCTTATCATGGAAGACTTTTATTGTTCCATCTATTTGGAACGATAGTTTTTCTGGGTAGAGTATCCTAGGATTGAAGTTATTTTCATTCAGTGCTTGGAAGACATCACTCCATGCTCTTCTTACTTTTAATGTTTCTATTGAGAAGTCTGCTATGATTTTGATGGGTTTACCTTTGCATGTTATTTGTTTTTTTCTCTCTTACAGCCTTCAGTATTCTTTCTCTAGTCTCTGTAATTGTTGCTTTAATGACAATATGTTATGGAGTAGTTCTATTTTGGTCCAGTCAGTTCAGTGTTCTGGAGGCTTCCTGTACCTGAATGGGCATAGTTTTCTCTAGATTTGGGAAATTTTCTGTTATTATTTTGTTGAATATATTACGCATTCCTTTTGCTTGCACCTCTTCTCCTTCTTCAATGCCCATCAATCTCAGGTTTGGTCTTTTGATGGAGTCAGTGAGTTCTTGCATTTTATTTTCACAGGTCTTGAGTTGTTTAACTAATAGTTCTTTAGTTTTTCCTTTAGTTGCCATTTCATCTCCAAGTTCTGAGATTCTGTCTTCTGTTTGTTCTATTCCGCTGGAATGGCCTTCCATTGTGTTTTGTATTTCTGTTTTGTTCTTTTTCTGAGGTTTTCCATATTGTGGGTTACTTCCTCTTTAATATTGTCAATGTTTGCCCTTAATTTGTTTATATCTCTGTTTATGGTGATCTCTGTTTCAGTTTGGTATTTATTTAGGGTTCCTATGGTTTCATTTATTTGTTTCTGTGTTTTCTCACCTTCTTTTATTTTGTTGTCTTGGAATTTCTTGAGTGCCTCCTGTATGTTTTGGTTGACCATGTCTAGTAACATCTCTACAAAATTCTCATTAATTACTTGTATGATTTCTTCTTTCAGAGTGTTCTTGTGGGCTTTGTTGGGTTCCTTGGTATAATTTATCTTTGTTTTTTTGGAGTCTGGATCTGGGTATCTGTTTTCTTCATTTTGCTCTAAATCCTGTACTACTATATTTTTTTGGGAAAGAATGGTTTCCATGGCTTTTTCTTCTTCCCATATTCCTCTAGGTACCATTTCTATCCCTGTACTGTATCTATTTTAGCTGGATTATAGTATTAATACTAACAACACAAGAGAGAAGGATAAAAAAGAGAAAGAGACAGAAAGTAAAGGAAGGGAGAGAGAGTAAAGAGTTAAAAAAATGAGAGAGATGGTGGGTGATCAAACAGCAAACCAGGCAGCAAAATCCTTAAAGAAGGGAAAAAAAAAAAAGAAATAAAATCACCAGTTCTGGAACAGTAGAATTGCAGTCTTAGTTGTTTTGATGTCACTCCTTTAGGATCCGGACTTGTCTGTGTGTATCTCTTAGGCAGGTTTGGAACCCTACTCTGGCAGATGGCAGGTGGGTGGTTTCCCACGGGCTTACAGGCAGAAGCCTTTTATTGAGGTGAACTACCAGGTCTTTGGAGCATGGGCTTGGTGTGCCTGAAGGGTGTGGGCCTGGCAGAGTGGAGATTGTGTGTGTCTGTGGATTGCCAGCTTGGTAGGCCTGAGGGGTGCAGCAGAGCAGAGATTGTGAATGTCTATGAATTGCCAGCTTGGCAGGCCTGAGGGTTGCAGGCCAGCAGAGTGGAGATCATTCAGGCCTCTTCAGGCCTGAGGGCACAGTCGGGTGGAGAATATGCGTGTGTGGATCACCAGCTTGGCAGCCCTTGGGGGCAGGGCCTGGTGGAGCAGAGATCATGCAGACCTGTGCAGGCCTGAGGGGCAAGGCCCAGCAGAGATCGTGAATGTCTGCAGCTCGCCGGCTTGGCAGACCTTAGAGGCTTGGTCTGGTGGAGATCATGCAGGTCTGAAGGGTAGGAGTTTGGGGGAGTGTGGCCCTGGTGGGGTTGAGGAGCAGGCCCAAGTATTGGAGATCCTGCAGCCTTCAGAGCAACAGCTCTACAGGCCAATGTGGCAGGGCTTAGCATGTAGTGCCTGCTATTCTTTTAGCATATCATAGCATGGAGAAGCCTTCCATGAGCTAGGGTTTCATAGTGCTGATGTTTCAGCTCTCCCTGGTGCTTTACCTCAGCTAAGCATGTCTCCAGCCTCTCATTCATGGAGCTCAGGAAGTCTGTGGCTGTATCCCAGTCACCATCTTGGATCTCTCAGGATCTCTGCCTCCTGAGTAGCTAGGATTACAAGAATGAGCTAGTGGTCCCCAGAATCTTAATAATAGTTGTTTTAAATTTTTGGTTGTTAATGCCAACATTCCAATGTATCTGAATCTTATTCTGATTCCTGTTTTGTCTTTTTAAATTGGGGATTTTGTTGCTTAAAATGTTTTATATTTTTTTCTGGATAACTGGACATGAAGTCCAGCACTGGTTTCCATGGATGTTTCTGCTCTTGGGTTTTGACTCTGGAAAATTATAATCTTCTTTATTCCCCTGTCTGGATCTGCAATATTGAGGGCAGTGGCTTGCTTGTGATCAAAGACAAGCTTGTCTCCTCTTTGAAGGTTCCAAGAAGATGTTGATGCTTTTTGTTTATTTAGTTGTTAACTTGTTTTCAGGATAGCGTGATAACTTCCAAGATCCTAATAATAAGTCCAAAATTTTATTTCAAATATTTCATACAAAATAACATTCTATATTTTATAAAAGTACTAATTTCTTGTAGGCAACTTCATTCATTTCCAAAATTAGGTTTAAATTAAGTATTTATCAATATAGGTTGTTTTAAATTGTTTTACCTTATATACTCATGTCTATAATACCAGCACTAGGGAGGCTGATGTAGGAAGATCATTGGTTCCAGTCAGCCTGGGCTATATAGCAATACCCTAAGTCAAAAAAAAAAATGCAACGAACAAAATCCAAACTAAATAAAACTCAAACCCAGAATCTTTAGCTATATTTTTGAAATTTTGAAATAAAAGTTTTCTTCTAAATTTTATTTTGCAAACAATATATTCTGTAAATACAACCTTTCAATGGAGTAACAAGACTTATCTTTCTTGACACATGGCAAAAAGAAAAACATTTTCTAACTAGAAAAGTTTCATTTTATTGATCCAAATGTATAACAAATTCTATTTTAATAGCTCACACTTACTGTATTTCCTGTAGACTTCTTCTAGGCAGTGGTCAGTTTCCACATTGATTAAATTCTTTTTATTTGGCATGTTTATTTTGCTTTTCTTGAAAACCCAGCACTAACAAAAAGTAACATATGTAAAATAAATCAACCTTAGAATTTTATTAGAATTTGAATACTTTTGGTCCTTAATTGGACAAAATAGATCATTTTATGAAGTCATTGTATTACAGTATTTTTGCATGTTATTATTTTGTGAATTTTGTTCTTCGGGTAGGGAAGATGTAAGCTGCTCTGAAACGAAGTGAACTGGTCATTTGTTTAAAACATAAAAAGTGTAAGATAAAAGAACCATTGAATCTTCTTAAATTTTCTGTGGTTAAAAGACTTTTTATTAATGCCCAAAAGACCATTGATTATTTTAAGATGCCTTTGACTAGAGTTTAAATGAATTCAACAAGTATTTTCTGAATAAGGTAAAGACAGCATGAAGAATTTTTTTAAATGAGAAGAAATTTTTGAATAATGTTTAATCATATACCTTTGCAAGCTTCACTGCCAGAAAGGCATTTGAAATATTATTTTTCATTTGCACATAAAAATGGATGTGATGTCATTTTGCACTATGATATTCACTGATCTACATGAAAGACCTTTCTGATAAATGTTTTTCAACTAATGTTAGGAAAAGCTTCACTTCTCTTTCATAATTGGTATAATGAATTATAGGCTTTATCATTTTGCTTGTTTAAATTTTTTTCCTTTGGTTGTCAGGAAGTTGAGAATGAAATTTGAAAATCAACTACTATCTTAGAAAGAATAATGGTTCCCTAATGAAATGTATACTCTAATTCCTGAAATCTGTCAATATATATGTTATGACCAAGGGACATGAAAGCTAATGAGAGAATTAAGGTTGTAAACAAGCAGAGTTTTCAGTTGTGGGATTATTCTTGAATCTCCAGACCAGCCAAGTGTAGTAAAAAAGAAGAGGGAATGGGAGGAGATACCCAGAAACATGGAATCTGAGAAGGACTTGATGTGACCCTACTTGTTTGAAGATAAAGGAAGGGGGCATGAGCCAAGGAGAGGTGACTTCTAGAAGGTGGAAAAAAGATTCTCCCCTAGAACTTCCAAAAATAATGGACTGTGCCCTTACTTTGGATAAATGGGTGGTAATGAATTAGAAATCTTGGTCTTACCATCCAAAACTGAACCAAGAAGATATTAACCACCTAAACAGATCTATAACATGTACTAAAATTGAAACAGCAATGTAGAGTCTCCCAAAAAAGAAAAGTCCAGGACCTGATGGATTCTGTGCTGAATTCTACTAGGCCTTAAAAAAGACCTAATGCCAACACACTTAAACTTTTCAATGAAACAGAAAGGGAAGGAACACTGCCTAACTCATTCTAAGAAGCCAGTATCACACTAATCCCAAAACCAGACAAACTATGGAAATAGCCAAGATGCCCCACTACTAATGAATGGATTAAGAAAATCCATAAATAAATGGTATTTGTGCAGATGGAATTTTACTCAACCACAAAGAAGAATGAAATTTTTTCATTCACAGGTAAATGGATGGAATTGGAGAATATCATCTTAAGTGAAATTAGCCAGGTTCAGAAGGCCAAAAACCACATGTTCTCCCTCATATATGGACTGTAGATCTAAACCAAACACAGTAATATTATGGGGCAGTCACACTAAGGGGAGGCTGTGCAAAGGAGTGAGATTGATGTGCTCAAGGTGCAAGAATGAATGTAGACATTTTAAACTGGGTGGGGCCACCATGGGAAGCAGACTAAGGAGTAGTGAAGAGGACTGGCAAAGGCGAATCAATTACGACTATAATACACATATGCATGGGTACAACACAAGGAAACTCGCTGTGTAGCTATCTTTATCTATAACTAGCAAACGTCATGTTTCTTGTTTTATCTTGTGTTTTTTCTTCTACAAAATTGGAGAACAAGAGGCTGGAGGGGTGTGTGTGGTTGGCACCAGTGGGAGGGAGGAGGTTGCAAAGAAAGGGATTGAGGGTGAATATGGTGTAAATAATGTATACACATGTATGTAAATGCAAAAATTATACCTGTTGAAACAGGAGAAGTTGTGGAGGGGAATTCAAGTATGATACATTTAATACATTGTAAGAACCTTTGTAAATGCTACAATGTATTTAAGAAAAGCAGGAGATGGAAGACAAGAGAGTAATGTTGGAGTGAACTTGATCAAAGTGCATTATATGCATGTATGGAACTATCACAATAAAAATAACCCACACTGTACAATCAGTATATACTAATAAAAATGTTAAAACAATAAATTTTAAATAGAATAGCTCTAGTAAGCACATTCATAGCTCTAACTCTCACACATGTATAAGAAGATCAGTACGAGGTGATATACTTTAGCACTATTTGATCTAACATGTTTGGAGATAATGCTGGCATGCAATGGTCAGATGAAGAACTAAATCTAGTGGAACCACACAGCTAGATCTGAAACAGAAGGCTATATGATTACAAAAAAATAAGACTTAGAAACTGGATTTATTGAGCATACCATTTGGGTAACTCTAAAACTAAGTAACTATAATTTTACATTGTACATTGCAGGCCAAGTCCAGTGTTTGGGACTTTTACCCACCTTCCCCAACGCCACCCCCCCCGTGTCTTCCTGATGAAGGTTAATGTGAGTGTACCAAGGGCTTCCTCACTGTTTCCCTGCAGGGAGTCCACCTCACCTCTTTGTGGTCACCTCCTCACCTTGCTCTCCCTTACCCTCTGACCTCCTGCCCTGGAGTTTTCAGGACTTAGAATTCCTATGCTGCTCCTAGACTCTCCGAGCAGGGTTGTTTCTTTGAACCTTCTCCTGGATGCTCTCCTTCCTTTTTCCTTGGCCTCCCCCCTCCCTCCCCCGAGATGTCCAAACAGTGTTCTTTGCTTTAACTTCCTGAAGTGTGCATTTCAATTCGTTCTTCTCTAGATGTTCGTAGAATCCATTGTCACCACCGTGGAAGAAGCAGTGTGTACATTGCCGACCCCGGGCCCCAAGACCCCCTGTCCCCTGGGTATTTCAGGCTTCCAAAGGGTGTGGTTAAATGGTACTTTTCCTTAGTTCCCCCAGTGTGCGTGTCAATTCGTCCTTCCCTGGACTTTGGTAGTGGAAACCATCCTGAAGAAGCAGTGAAGGTACATTTGAGTCATGGTGCCCCAAGCCCCCTGCCCTCTCCCCGCCAGACTAGCAGACACCATGAGCTCTTGGTATTTCTGACTTCCTACAGCGGCAGGGGGTCCTTGTGGCCCTGCAGGGTTGTAAAGTAGGGAAGCCTTAGAGTAGGTGGCCACGCCTTGGTGAACTCATGTGTTTGTCTGGTTTTGCATGCAGGGATGGGGTTGCGTGGTTGGCAAGACGTGGTAAGAAGCATCACTCGGAGGCCCGTTTCAGCTAGAAGAAGTTTTATTTCACTACACTCGGATGACTTCCTTCATCAGGCATGGATCTGCTCTAAGGTGAGGTGGGGACGGTGGGGATCTCCTGGAGTGTAGCTTGGAGGTGCTGGGAGCAAAGAGGAGGAGAGGATTGGAAAATGTCCAGGGAGTGTGGGGGACGCTTGGAAAGAATGAGTGGTGCAATTTTGAAAACTTAGGGGAGACCAACGCTTTGGGGGAGGAGGGCAGGGCTGAGCAGGTTCCCTGGCTGGTGGGTTCCAGTGAGCTGAGGCAGGTGCCCTGGCCCTGATCTGTGAAGTGCTGTGTTTGTGCATAGCAGACAGAGGCAGTTTTGGGCAAAGGATCCCACCAAGCTTCCTCCCACCTTCCTGGGCTGGCCCGGGCTGTTGAGGGAGGGCAGGGCTGGTGGGGGTGGGTCAGGGGAGTGGATGGCCAGCAGGTGGAGGGAAGTGGGCCCTGCAGAGCTGCGGAGGGTGTGTGGGGGGGGGAGGTCGGAGCTGGGCTCCAGGTCCCTGCAGGCCACCCAAGCCCGGGGGGCTCCTGGAGAAATGCAGAGAAGAGGAGGGCTCCTGGTGCTCTTCCTCTGGGAGAGAGGCAGTGGGTCCTTCTGGGCAGGCCAAGTTCAGTGTTTGGGACGTTTACCCCCCCGCCCCCCCGTGCGCCGTGCGCTGTGCAGCTGGGCTCTGGGCAGCGCTTGAAGCTGCCTTCTGACAGGCTTGTCTTTTTTAGGCTCCCTGCCAGCCGCCTGAGGGAGTCCCCCCTGGGGCCTTTGCCGCCCTGAGCGGCCAGGCATCTCGGGGGCGCGCAGGCGCGCGCACACGGAGGACCCGAGAACCGACCAGCCTCCCGGGTGAGTGAGCAAGGGGACCCGGCCGGATGGGCTGCAGCAGCCAGGGCTTGGGGCCTCGGCGCTGTGGAGTGGGCCACTTGGGAGGAGGACGTTCGGGCAGCCGCTAGGTGAGGCAGCGCCACCTCCACTGGGAGACCCTTGCTGGCGGGAAGGCCCCTGCACCCGCCTGGGGCGTGGCGCACCTCCCTAGCGGCCTGCCCGGAAAGGGGATGGTGGCGTCGGCGGCGGCGGCGGCGGCGGCGGCTAGGCAGGAGCTTCAAGGCGGCGGCTTGCCTCCGCCCAGGGGTTTGTGTCAAGTCCCCCCGTTTTCGGTATTCGGAAGACTGTCAACCTCCAGGTGAGTTCCCTGTCCTAGCTTGCTTGTTTGCCTGCTGGCTGTCTTTCCTGGCTTGCCTTGGCTTCGCTTGTGATGGGTGCCTGGGCTCCCTGGGCTCTTGTTCCAAAGGGCAGGAGGCTTTAGTCTTGTTCGCCTTGATCTGTAGTCCGTCCGTGTTTCTAACGGGCTTGGCAAGCTGGGGGAATGGTGAAACTGGCTTGACTTTGCTTCCTGGCACACTTGTGCCTTTGGATGAGGTGTGTTGGTTTGTGTGAGGGGCAGAGAAATGGGTTTGGGATCAGGGCCAGGCATTTTGTAGCTTGGCTGTGTATTCTTGCAGGGGAAGCCCTTAGACCTTTTAGGGTCGTGTTAATTTCTCCCGGACACCTTTCTTTCTTTCTTTATGCGTTTGGGTCTTTGTGTATTTCTGTAACTCGGTAGGTAGTTGTAAACGTGTTTGTGGTCCTAGGTGTATGCAGGTATGTATTCATTGACTGGGTTCTCCGAGGAAGGTTGGTTTGGTATTTTCAGGCGAGGGACTCTCCCTTTGGGCCTGGGCAGTCATGGACAGTGACCGTCCTCCCGACCACTCCGTGCTGCCTGGGAAGCTGCGGGGACAGGCGCCTGCTGCCACACGCAGCAAGTTTTCTCCTGGAGCTTAAGCTGTCAAGGTTTTGGCCTGAGACCCCTTGAACTGTGATCCTGCCTTTTGTCTGCCTTCTGGGTGTCTGGGATTCTAGGCGTGAGACCCTGCAGGGGACTTGTTGGTTTTTAGAAGGAGAGCGTTGCCCTGTAGCTCATGCCGACCTGGTAGCTGGGGTCCCCCTGTCTCAGCCCCGCAAGGGCAGGAATGACATGTGTGCGCCCTCCTCGCTGGCTTTAGGTGTGTTTTGTGCTTCGGTAGCTTAGTTTGTTACTTTGGTGTTTTTCACTGGGATAGATTGTGTGTGTAGGGTGTGGGTGTGATCCATTTTAAAAATTCTAAATCGGCCTGGCCTGTGGGGTCCACTGGTTTGACTGTCCCCCCGCCCCCTTAGGGGTCCCCTAGGGCCCGACTTAAGGCAGCGGTCTGTCCGGAAGCGTCTCTTTTCTCTTTCTCCCACGTGTATGCAGTGCAGTCAGTCCCTTCTGGCATATAGCCTTCTCTACTCACCCTCATTCACCCTCCCCCATGCCACAAGCACCCGACCACACACAGGCTGTACCTACTGGACAGACCTGTCTTCCTGATGAAGGTTAATGTGAGTGTACCAAGGGCTTCCTCACTGTTTCCCTGCAGGGAGTCCACCTCACCTCTTTGTGGTCACCTCCTCACCTTGCTCTCCCTTACCCTCTGACCTCCTGCCCTGGAGTTTTCAGGACTTAGAATTCCTATGCTGCTCCTAGACTCTCCGAGCAGGGTTGTTTCTTTGAACCTTCTCCTGGATGCTCTCCTTCCTTTTTCCTTGGCCTCCCCCCTCCCTCCCCCGAGATGTCCAAACAGTGTTCTTTGCTTTAACTTCCTGAAGTGTGCATTTCAATTCGTTCTTCTCTAGATGTTCGTAGAATCTATTGTCACCACCGTGGAAGAAGCAGTGTGTACATTGCCGACCCCGGGCCCCAAGACCCCCTGTCCCCTGGGTATTTCAGGCTTCCAAAGTGTGTGGTTAAATGGTACTTTTCCTTAGTTCCCCCAGTGTGCGTGTCAATTCGTCCTTCCCTGGACTTTGGTAGTGGAAACCATCCTGAAGAAGCAGTGAAGGTACATTTGAGTCATGGTGCCCCAAGCCCCCTGCCCTCTCCCCGCCAGACTAGCAGACACCATGAGCTCTTGGTATTTCTGACTTCCTACAGCGGCAGGGGGTCCTTGTGGCCCTGCAGGGTTGTAAAGTAGGGAAGCCTTAGAGTAGGTGGCCACGCCTTGGTGAACTCATGTGTTTGTCTGGTTTTGCATGCAGGGATGGGGTTGCGTGGTTGGCAAGACGTGGTAAGAAGCATCACTCGGAGGCCCGTTTCAGCTAGAAGAAGTTTTATTTCACTACACTCGGATGACTTCCTTCATCAGGCATGGATCTGCTCTAAGGTGAGGTGGGGACGGTGGGGATCTCCTGGAGTGTAGCTTGGAGGTGCTGGGAGCAAAGAGGAGGAGAGGATTGGAAAATGTCCAGGGAGTGTGGGGGACGCTTGGAAAGAATGAGTGGTGCAATTTTGAAAACTTAGGGGAGACCAACGCTTTGGGGGAGGAGGGCAGGGCTGAGCAGGTTCCCTGGCTGGTAGGTTCCAGTGAGCTGAGGCAGGTGCCCTGGCCCTGATCTGTGAAGTGCTGTGTTTGTGCATAGCAGACAGAGGCAGTTTTGGGCAAAGGATCCCACCAAGCTTCCTCCCACCTTCCTGGGCTGGCCCGGGCTGTTGAGGGAGGGCAGGGCTGGTGGGGGTGGGTCAGGGGAGTGGATGGCCAGCAGGTGGAGGGAAGTGGGCCCTGCAGAGCTGCGGAGGGTGTGTGTGGGGGGGAGGTCGGAGCTGGGCTCCAGGTCCCTGCAGGCCACCCAAGCCCGGGGGGCTCCTGGAGAAATGCAGAGAAGAGGAGGGCTCCTGGTGCTCTTCCTCTGGGAGAGAGGCAGTGGGTCCTTCTGGGCAGGCCAAGTTCAGTGTTTGGGACGTTTACCCCCCCGCCCCCCCGTGCGCCGTGCGCTGTGCAGCTGGGCTCTGGGCAGCGCTTGAAGCTGCCTTCTGACAGGCTTGTCTTTTTTAGGCTCCCTGCCAGCCGCCTGAGGGAGTCCCCCCTGGGGCCTTTGCCGCCCTGAGCGGCCAGGCATCTCGGGGGCGCGCAGGCGCGCGCACACGGAGGACCCGAGAACCGACCAGCCTCCCGGGTGAGTGAGCAAGGGGACCCGGCCGGATGGGCTGCAGCAGCCAGGGCTTGGGGCCTCGGCGCTGTGGAGTGGGCCACTTGGGAGGAGGACGTTCGGGCAGCCGCTAGGTGAGGCAGCGCCACCTCCACTGGGAGACCCTTGCTGGTGGGAAGGCCCCTGCACCCGCCTGGGGCGTGGCGCACCTCCCTAGCGGCCTGCCCGGAAAGGGGATGGTGGCGTCGGCGGCGGCGGCGGCGGCGGCGGCTAGGCAGGAGCTTCAAGGCGGCGGCTTGCCTCCGCCCAGGGGTTTGTGTCAAGTCCCCCCGTTTTCGGTATTCGGAAGACTGTCAACCTCCAGGTGAGTTCCCTGTCCTAGCTTGCTTGTTTGCCTGCTGGCTGTCTTTCCTGGCTTGCCTTGGCTTCGCTTGTGATGGGTGCCTGGGCTCCCTGGGCTCTTGTTCCAAAGGGCAGGAGGCTTTAGTCTTGTTCGCCTTGATCTGTAGTCCGTCCGTGTTTTTAACGGGCTTGGCAAGCTGGGGGAATGGTGAAACTGGCTTGACTTTGCTTCCTGGCACACTTGTGCCTTTGGATGAGGTGTGTTGGTTTGTGTGAGGGGCAGAGAAATGGGTTTGGGATCAGGGCCAGGCATTTTGTAGCTTGGCTGTGTATTCTTGCAGGGGAAGCCCTTAGACCTTTTAGGGTCGTGTTAATTTCTCCCGGACACCTTTCTTTCTTTCTTTATGCGTTTGGGTCTTTGTGTATTTCTGTAACTCGGTAGGTAGTTGTAAACGTGTTTGTGGTCCTAGGTGTATGCAGGTATGTATTCATTGACTGGGTTCTCCGAGGAAGGTTGGTTTGGTATTTTCAGGCGAGGGACTCTCCCTTTGGGCCTGGGCAGTCATGGACAGTGACCGTCCTCCCGACCACTCCGTGCTGCCTGGGAAGCTGCGGGGACAGGCGCCTGCTGCCACACGCAGCAAGTTTTCTCCTGGAGCTTAAGCTGTCAAGGTTTTGGCCTGAGACCCCTTGAACTGTGATCCTGCCTTTTGTCTGCCTTCTGGGTGTCTGGGATTCTAGGCGTGAGACCCTGCAGGGGACTTGTTGGTTTTTAGAAGGAGAGCGTTGCCCTGTAGCTCATGCCGACCTGGTAGCTGGGGTCCCCCTGTCTCAGCCCCGCAAGGGCAGGAATGACATGTGTGCGCCCTCCTCGCTGGCTTTAGGTGTGTTTTGTGCTTCGGTAGCTTAGTTTGTTACTTTGGTGTTTTTCACTGGGATAGATTGTGTGTGTAGGGTGTGGGTGTGATCCATTTTAAAAATTCTAAATCGGCCTGGCCTGTGGGGTCCACTGGTTTGACTGTCCCCCCGCCCCCTTAGGGGTCCCCTAGGGCCCGACTTAAGGCAGCGGTCTGTCCGGAAGCGTCTCTTTTCTCTTTCTCCCACGTGTATGCAGTGCAGTCAGTCCCTTCTGGCATATAGCCTTCTCTACTCACCCTCATTCACCCTCCCCCATGCCACAAGCACCCGACCACACACAGGCTGTACCTACTGGACAGACCTGTCTTCCTGATGAAGGTTAATGTGAGTGTACCAAGGGCTTCCTCACTGTTTCCCTGCAGGGAGTCCACCTCACCTCTTTGTGGTCACCTCCTCACCTTGCTCTCCCTTACCCTCTGACCTCCTGCCCTGGAGTTTTCAGGACTTAGAATTCCTATGCTGCTCCTAGACTCTCCGAGCAGGGTTGTTTCTTTGAACCTTCTCCTGGATGCTCTCCTTCCTTTTTCCTTGGCCTCCCCCCTCCCTCCCCCGAGATGTCCAAACAGTGTTCTTTGCTTTAACTTCCTGAAGTGTGCATTTCAATTCGTTCTTCTCTAGATGTTCGTAGAATCCATTGTCACCACCGTGGAAGAAGCAGTGTGTACATTGCCGACCCCGGGCCCCAAGACCCCCTGTCCCCTGGGTATTTCAGGCTTCCAAAGGGTGTGGTTAAATGGTACTTTTCCTTAGTTCCCCCAGTGTGCGTGTCAATTCGTCCTTCCCTGGACTTTGGTAGTGGAAACCATCCTGAAGAAGCAGTGAAGGTACATTTGAGTCATGGTGCCCCAAGCCCCCTGCCCTCTCCCCGCCAGACTAGCAGACACCATGAGCTCTTGGTATTTCTGACTTCCTACAGCGGCAGGGGGTCCTTGTGGCCCTGCAGGGTTGTAAAGTAGGGAAGCCTTAGAGTAGGTGGCCACGCCTTGGTGAACTCATGTGTTTGTCTGGTTTTGCATGCAGGGAT
This sequence comes from Castor canadensis, assembly GCF_047511655.1. Classification (NCBI taxonomy): domain Eukaryota; kingdom Metazoa; phylum Chordata; class Mammalia; order Rodentia; family Castoridae; genus Castor; species Castor canadensis. The sequence goes on from NC_133394.1 coordinate 61,905,185, forward strand.
GGGGTTGCGTGGTTGGCAAGACGTGGTAAGAAGCATCACTCGGAGGCCCGTTTCAGCTAGAAGAAGTTTTATTTCACTACACTCGGATGACTTCCTTCATCAGGCATGGATCTGCTCTAAGGTGAGGTGGGGACGGTGGGGATCTCCTGGAGTGTAGCTTGGAGGTGCTGGGAGCAAAGAGGAGGAGAGGATTGGAAAATGTCCAGGGAGTGTGGGGGACGCTTGGAAAGAATGAGTGGTGCAATTTTGAAAACTTAGGGGAGACCAACGCTTTGGGGGAGGAGGGCAGGGCTGAGCAGGTTCCCTGGCTGGTGGGTTCCAGTGAGCTGAGGCAGGTGCCCTGGCCCTGATCTGTGAAGTGCTGTGTTTGTGCATAGCAGACAGAGGCAGTTTTGGGCAAAGGATCCCACCAAGCCTTCCTCCCAGCTTCCTGGGCTGGCCCGGGCTGTTGAGGGACGGCAGGGCTGGTGGGGGTGGGTCAGGGGAGTGGATGGCCAGCAGGTGGAGGGAAGTGGGCCCTGCAGAGCTGCGGAGGGTGTGTGTGGGGGGGAGGTCGGAGCTGGGCTCCAGGTCCCTGCAGGCCACCCAAGCCCGGGGGGCTCCTGGAGAAATGCAGAGAAGAGGAGGGCTCCTGGTGCTCTTCCTCTGGGAGAGAGGCAGTGGGTCCTTCTGGGCAGGCCAAGTTCAGTGTTTGGGACGTTTACCCCCCCGCCCCCCCGTGCGCCGTGCGCTGTGCAGCTGGGCTCTGGGCAGCGCTTGAAGCTGCCTTCTGACAGGCTTGTCTTTTTTAGGCTCCCTGCCAGCCGCCTGAGGGAGTCCCCCCTGGGGCCTTTGCCGCCCTGAGCGGCCAGGCATCTCGGGGGCGCGCAGGCGCGCGCACACGGAGGACCCGAGAACCGACCAGCCTCCCGGGTGAGTGAGCAAGGGGACCCGGCCGGATGGGCTGCAGCAGCCAGGGCTTGGGGCCTCGGCGCTGTGGAGTGGGCCACTTGGGAGGAGGACGTTCGGGCAGCCGCTAGGTGAGGCAGCGCCACCTCCACTGGGAGACCCTTGCTGGCGGGAAGGCCCCTGCACCCGCCTGGGGCGTGGCGCACCTCCCTAGCGGCCTGCCCGGAAAGGGGATGGTGGCGTCGGCGGCGGCGGCGGCGGCGGCGGCTAGGCAGGAGCTTCAAGGCGGCGGCTTGCCTCCGCCCAGGGGTTTGTGTCAAGTCCCCCCGTTTTCGGTATTCGGAAGACTGTCAACCTCCAGGTGAGTTCCCTGTCCTAGCTTGCTTGTTTGCCTGCTGGCTGTCTTTCCTGGCTTGCCTTGGCTTCGCTTGTGATGGGTGCCTGGGCTCCCTGGGCTCTTGTTCCAAAGGGCAGGAGGCTTTAGTCTTGTTCGCCTTGATCTGTAGTCCGTCCGTGTTTTTAACGGGCTTGGCAAGCTGGGGGAATGGTGAAACTGGCTTGACTTTGCTTCCTGGCACACTTGTGCCTTTGGATGAGGTGTGTTGGTTTGTGTGAGGGGCAGAGAAATGGGTTTGGGATCAGGGCCAGGCATTTTGTAGCTTGGCTGTGTATTCTTGCAGGGGAAGCCCTTAGACCTTTTAGGGTCGTGTTAATTTCTCCCGGACACCTTTCTTTCTTTCTTTATGCGTTTGGGTCTTTGTGTATTTCTGTAACTCGGTAGGTAGTTGTAAACGTGTTTGTGGTCCTAGGTGTATGCAGGTATGTATTCATTGACTGGGTTCTCCGAGGAAGGTTGGTTTGGTATTTTCAGGCGAGGGACTCTCCCTTTGGGCCTGGGCAGTCATGGACAGTGACCGTCCTCCCGACCACTCCGTGCTGCCTGGGAAGCTGCGGGGACAGGCGCCTGCTGCCACACGCAGCAAGTTTTCTCCTGGAGCTTAAGCTGTCAAGGTTTTGGCCTGAGACCCCTTGAACTGTGATCCTGCCTTTTGTCTGCCTTCTGGGTGTCTGGGATTCTAGGCGTGAGACCCTGCAGGGGACTTGTTGGTTTTTAGAAGGAGAGCGTTGCCCTGTAGCTCATGCCGACCTGGTAGCTGGGGTCCCCCTGTCTCAGCCCCGCAAGGGCAGGAATGACATGTGTGCGCCCTCCTCGCTGGCTTTAGGTGTGTTTTGTGCTTCGGTAGCTTAGTTTGTTACTTTGGTGTTTTTCACTGGGATAGATTGTGTGTGTAGGGTGTGGGTGTGATCCATTTTAAAAATTCTAAATCGGCCTGGCCTGTGGGGTCCACTGGTTTGACTGTCCCCCCGCCCCCTTAGGGGTCCCCTAGGGCCCGACTTAAGGCAGCGGTCTGTCCGGAAGCGTCTCTTTTCTCTTTCTCCCACGTGTATGCAGTGCAGTCAGTCCCTTCTGGCATATAGCCTTCTCTACTCACCCTCATTCACCCTCCCCCATGCCACAAGCACCCGACCACACACAGGCTGTACCTACTGGACAGACCTGTCTTCCTGATGAAGGTTAATGTGAGTGTACCAAGGGCTTCCTCACTGTTTCCCTGCAGGGAGTCCACCTCACCTCTTTGTGGTCACCTCCTCACCTTGCTCTCCCTTACCCTCTGACCTCCTGCCCTGGAGTTTTCAGGACTTAGAATTCCTATGCTGCTCCTAGACTCTCCGAGCAGGGTTGTTTCTTTGAACCTTCTCCTGGATGCTCTCCTTCCTTTTTCCTTGGCCTCCCCCCTCCCTCCCCCGAGATGTCCAAACAGTGTTCTTTGCTTTAACTTCCTGAAGTGTGCATTTCAATTCGTTCTTCTCTAGATGTTCGTAGAATCCATTGTCACCACCGTGGAAGAAGCAGTGTGTACATTGCCGACCCCGGGCCCCAAGACCCCCTGTCCCCTGGGTATTTCAGGCTTCCAAAGGGTGTGGTTAAATGGTACTTTTCCTTAGTTCCCCCAGTGTGCGTGTCAATTTGTCCTTCCCTGGACTTTGGTAGTGGAAACCATCCTGAAGAAGCAGTGAAGGTACATTTGAGTCATGGTGCCCCAAGCCCCCTGCCCTCTCCCCGCCAGACTAGCAGACACCATGAGCTCTTGGTATTTCTGACTTCCTACAGCGGCAGGGGGTCCTTGTGGCCCTGCAGGGTTGTAAAGTAGGGAAGCCTTAGAGTAGGTGGCCACGCCTTGGTGAACTCATGTGTTTGTCTGGTTTTGCATGCAGGGATGGGGTTGCGTGGTTGGCAAGACGTGGTAAGAAGCATCACTCGGAGGCCCGTTTCAGCTAGAAGAAGTTTTATTTCACTACACTCGGATGACTTCCTTCATCAGGCATGGATCTGCTCTAAGGTGAGGTGGGGACGGTGGGGATCTCCTGGAGTGTAGCTTGGAGGTGCTGGGAGCAAAGAGGAGGAGAGGATTGGAAAATGTCCAGGGAGTGTGGGGGACGCTTGGAAAGAATGAGTGGTGCAATTTTGAAAACTTAGGGGAGACCAACGCTTTGGGGGAGGAGGGCAGGGCTGAGCAGGTTCCCTGGCTGGTGGGTTCCAGTGAGCTGAGGCAGGTGCCCTGGCCCTGATCTGTGAAGTGCTGTGTTTGTGCATAGCAGACAGAGGCAGTTTTGGGCAAAGGATCCCACCAAGCTTCCTCCCACCTTCCTGGGCTGGCCCGGGCTGTTGAGGGAGGGCAGGGCTGGTGGGGGTGGGTCAGGGGAGTGGATGGCCAGCAGGTGGAGGGAAGTGGGCCCTGCAGAGCTGCGGAGGGTGTGTGTGGGGGGGAGGTCGGAGCTGGGCTCCAGGTCCCTGCAGGCCACCCAAGCCCGGGGGGCTCCTGGAGAAATGCAGAGAAGAGGAGGGCTCCTGGTGCTCTTCCTCTGGGAGAGAGGCAGTGGGTCCTTCTGGGCAGGCCAAGTTCAGTGTTTGGGACGTTTACCCCCCCGCCCCCCCGTGCGCCGTGCGCTGTGCAGCTGGGCTCTGGGCAGCGCTTGAAGCTGCCTTCTGACAGGCTTGTCTTTTTTAGGCTCCCTGCCAGCCGCCTGAGGGAGTCCCCCCTGGGGCCTTTGCCGCCCTGAGCGGCCAGGCATCTCGGGGGCGCGCAGGCGCGCGCACACGGAGGACCCGAGAACCGACCAGCCTCCCGGGTGAGTGAGCAAGGGGACCCGGCCGGATGGGCTGCAGCAGCCAGGGCTTGGGGCCTCGGCGCTGTGGAGTGGGCCACTTGGGAGGAGGACGTTCGGGCAGCCGCTAGGTGAGGCAGCGCCACCTCCACTGGGAGACCCTTGCTGGCGGGAAGGCCCCTGCACCCGCCTGGGGCGTGGCGCACCTCCCTAGCGGCCTGCCCGGAAAGGGGATGGTGGCGTCGGCGGCGGCGGCGGCGGCGGCGGCTAGGCAGGAGCTTCAAGGCGGCGGCTTGCCTCCGCCCAGGGGTTTGTGTCAAGTCCCCCCGTTTTCGGTATTCGGAAGACTGTCAACCTCCAGGTGAGTTCCCTGTCCTAGCTTGCTTGTTTGCCTGCTGGCTGTCTTTCCTGGCTTGCCTTGGCTTCGCTTGTGATGGGTGCCTGGGCTCCCTGGGCTCTTGTTCCAAAGGGCAGGAGGCTTTAGTCTTGTTCGCCTTGATCTGTAGTCCGTCCGTGTTTTTAACGGGCTTGGCAAGCTGGGGGAATGGTGAAACTGGCTTGACTTTGCTTCCTGGCACACTTGTGCCTTTGGATGAGGTGTGTTGGTTTGTGTGAGGGGCAGAGAAATGGGTTTGGGATCAGGGCCAGGCATTTTGTAGCTTGGCTGTGTATTCTTGCAGGGGAAGCCCTTAGACCTTTTAGGGTCGTGTTAATTTCTCCCGGACACCTTTCTTTCTTTCTTTATGCGTTTGGGTCTTTGTGTATTTCTGTAACTCGGTAGGTAGTTGTAAACGTGTTTGTGGTCCTAGGTGTATGCAGGTATGTATTCATTGACTGGGTTCTCCGAGGAAGGTTGGTTTGGTATTTTCAGGCGAGGGACTCTCCCTTTGGGCCTGGGCAGTCATGGACAGTGACCGTCCTCCCGACCACTCCGTGCTGCCTGGGAAGCTGCGGGGACAGGCGCCTGCTGCCACACGCAGCAAGTTTTCTCCTGGAGCTTAAGCTGTCAAGGTTTTGGCCTGAGACCCCTTGAACTGTGATCCTGCCTTTTGTCTGCCTTCTGGGTGTCTGGGATTCTAGGCGTGAGACCCTGCAGGGGACTTGTTGGTTTTTAGAAGGAGAGCGTTGCCCTGTAGCTCATGCCGACCTGGTAGCTGGGGTCCCCCTGTCTCAGCCCCGCAAGGGCAGGAATGACATGTGTGCGCCCTCCTCGCTGGCTTTAGGTGTGTTTTGTGCTTCGGTAGCTTAGTTTGTTACTTTGGTGTTTTTCACTGGGATAGATTGTGTGTGTAGGGTGTGGGTGTGATCCATTTTAAAAATTCTAAATCGGCCTGGCCTGTGGGGTCCACTGGTTTGACTGTCCCCCCGCCCCCTTAGGGGTCCCCTAGGGCCCGACTTAAGGCAGCGGTCTGTCCGGAAGCGTCTCTTTTCTCTTTCTCCCACGTGTATGCAGTGCAGTCAGTCCCTTCTGGCATATAGCCTTCTCTACTCACCCTCATTCACCCTCCCCCATGCCACAAGCACCCGACCACACACAGGCTGTACCTACTGGACAGACCTGTCTTCCTGATGAAGGTTAATGTGAGTGTACCAAGGGCTTCCTCACTGTTTCCCTGCAGGGAGTCCACCTCACCTCTTTGTGGTCACCTCCTCACCTTGCTCTCCCTTACCCTCTGACCTCCTGCCCTGGAGTTTTCAGGACTTAGAATTCCTATGCTGCTCCTAGACTCTCCGAGCAGGGTTGTTTCTTTGAACCTTCTCCTGGATGCTCTCCTTCCTTTTTCCTTGGCCTCCCCCCTCCCTCCCCCGAGATGTCCAAACAGTGTTCTTTGCTTTAACTTCCTGAAGTGTGCATTTCAATTCGTTCTTCTCTAGATGTTCGTAGAATCCATTGTCACCACCGTGGAAGAAGCAGTGTGTACATTGCCGACCCCGGGCCCCAAGACCCCCTGTCCCCTGGGTATTTCAGGCTTCCAAAGGGTGTGGTTAAATGGTACTTTTCCTTAGTTCCCCCAGTGTGCGTGTCAATTCGTCCTTCCCTGGACTTTGGTAGTGGAAACCATCCTGAAGAAGCAGTGAAGGTACATTTGAGTCATGGTGCCCCAAGCCCCCTGCCCTCTCCCCGCCAGACTAGCAGACACCATGAGCTCTTGGTATTTCTGACTTCCTACAGCGGCAGGGGGTCCTTGTGGCCCTGCAGGGTTGTAAAGTAGGGAAGCCTTAGAGTAGGTGGCCACGCCTTGGTGAACTCATGTGTTTGTCTGGTTTTGCATGCAGGGATGGGGTTGCGTGGTTGGCAAGACGTGGTAAGAAGCATCACTCGGAGGCCCGTTTCAGCTAGAAGAAGTTTTATTTCACTACACTCGGATGACTTCCTTCATCAGGCATGGATCTGCTCTAAGGTGAGGTGGGGACGGTGGGGATCTCCTGGAGTGTAGCTTGGAGGTGCTGGGAGCAAAGAGGAGGAGAGGATTGGAAAATGTCCAGGGAGTGTGGGGGACGCTTGGAAAGAATGAGTGGTGCAATTTTGAAAACTTAGGGGAGACCAACGCTTTGGGGGAGGAGGGCAGGGCTGAGCAGGTTCCCTGGCTGGTGGGTTCCAGTGAGCTGAGGCAGGTGCCCTGGCCCTGATCTGTGAAGTGCTGTGTTTGTGCATAGCAGACAGAGGCAGTTTTGGGCAAAGGATCCCACCAAGCCTTCCTCCCAGCTTCCTGGGCTGGCCCGGGCTGTTGAGGGACGGCAGGGCTGGTGGGGGTGGGTCAGGGGAGTGGATGGCCAGCAGGTGGAGGGAAGTGGGCCCTGCAGAGCTGCGGAGGGTGTGTGTGGGGGGGAGGTCGGAGCTGGGCTCCAGGTCCCTGCAGGCCACCCAAGCCCGGGGGGCTCCTGGAGAAATGCAGAGAAGAGGAGGGCTCCTGGTGCTCTTCCTCTGGGAGAGAGGCAGTGGGTCCTTCTGGGCAGGCCAAGTTCAGTGTTTGGGACGTTTACCCCCCCGCCCCCCCGTGCGCCGTGCGCTGTGCAGCTGGGCTCTGGGCAGCGCTTGAAGCTGCCTTCTGACAGGCTTGTCTTTTTTAGGCTCCCTGCCAGCCGCCTGAGGGAGTCCCCCCTGGGGCCTTTGCCGCCCTGAGCGGCCAGGCATCTCGGGGGCGCGCAGGCGCGCGCACACGGAGGACCCGAGAACCGACCAGCCTCCCGGGTGAGTGAGCAAGGGGACCCGGCCGGATGGGCTGCAGCAGCCAGGGCTTGGGGCCTCGGCGCTGTGGAGTGGGCCACTTGGGAGGAGGACGTTCGGGCAGCCGCTAGGTGAGGCAGCGCCACCTCCACTGGGAGACCCTTGCTGGCGGGAAGGCCCCTGCACCCGCCTGGGGCGTGGCGCACCTCCCTAGCGGCCTGCCCGGAAAGGGGATGGTGGCGTCGGCGGCGGCGGCGGCGGCGGCGGCTAGGCAGGAGCTTCAAGGCGGCGGCTTGCCTCCGCCCAGGGGTTTGTGTCAAGTCCCCCCGTTTTCGGTATTCGGAAGACTGTCAACCTCCAGGTGAGTTCCCTGTCCTAGCTTGCTTGTTTGCCTGCTGGCTGTCTTTCCTGGCTTGCCTTGGCTTCGCTTGTGATGGGTGCCTGGGCTCCCTGGGCTCTTGTTCCAAAGGGCAGGAGGCTTTAGTCTTGTTCGCCTTGATCTGTAGTCCGTCCGTGTTTTTAACGGGCTTGGCAAGCTGGGGGAATGGTGAAACTGGCTTGACTTTGCTTCCTGGCACACTTGTGCCTTTGGATGAGGTGTGTTGGTTTGTGTGAGGGGCAGAGAAATGGGTTTGGGATCAGGGCCAGGCATTTTGTAGCTTGGCTGTGTATTCTTGCAGGGGAAGCCCTTAGACCTTTTAGGGTCGTGTTAATTTCTCCCGGACACCTTTCTTTCTTTCTTTATGCGTTTGGGTCTTTGTGTATTTCTGTAACTCGGTAGGTAGTTGTAAACGTGTTTGTGGTCCTAGGTGTATGCAGGTATGTATTCATTGACTGGGTTCTCCGAGGAAGGTTGGTTTGGTATTTTCAGGCGAGGGACTCTCCCTTTGGGCCTGGGCAGTCATGGACAGTGACCGTCCTCCCGACCACTCCGTGCTGCCTGGGAAGCTGCGGGGACAGGCGCCTGCTGCCACACGCAGCAAGTTTTCTCCTGGAGCTTAAGCTGTCAAGGTTTTGGCCTGAGACCCCTTGAACTGTGATCCTGCCTTTTGTCTGCCTTCTGGGTGTCTGGGATTCTAGGCGTGAGACCCTGCAGGGGACTTGTTGGTTTTTAGAAGGAGAGCGTTGCCCTGTAGCTCATGCCGACCTGGTAGCTGGGGTCCCCCTGTCTCAGCCCCGCAAGGGCAGGAATGACATGTGTGCGCCCTCCTCGCTGGCTTTAGGTGTGTTTTGTGCTTCGGTAGCTTAGTTTGTTACTTTGGTGTTTTTCACTGGGATAGATTGTGTGTGTAGGGTGTGGGTGTGATCCATTTTAAAAATTCTAAATCGGCCTGGCCTGTGGGGTCCACTGGTTTGACTGTCCCCCCGCCCCCTTAGGGGTCCCCTAGGGCCCGACTTAAGGCAGCGGTCTGTCCGGAAGCGTCTCTTTTCTCTTTCTCCCACGTGTATGCAGTGCAGTCAGTCCCTTCTGGCATATAGCCTTCTCTACTCACCCTCATTCACCCTCCCCCATGCCACAAGCACCCGACCACACACAGGCTGTACCTACTGGACAGACCTGTCTTCCTGATGAAGGTTAATGTGAGTGTACCAAGGGCTTCCTCACTGTTTCCCTGCAGGGAGTCCACCTCACCTCTTTGTGGTCACCTCCTCACCTTGCTCTCCCTTACCCTCTGACCTCCTGCCCTGGAGTTTTCAGGACTTAGAATTCCTATGCTGCTCCTAGACTCTCCGAGCAGGGTTGTTTCTTTGAACCTTCTCCTGGATGCTCTCCTTCCTTTTTCCTTGGCCTCCCCCCTCCCTCCCCCGAGATGTCCAAACAGTGTTCTTTGCTTTAACTTCCTGAAGTGTGCATTTCAATTCGTTCTTCTCTAGATGTTCGTAGAATCCATTGTCACCACCGTGGAAGAAGCAGTGTGTACATTGCCGACCCCGGGCCCCAAGACCCCCTGTCCCCTGGGTATTTCAGGCTTCCAAAGGGTGTGGTTAAATGGTACTTTTCCTTAGTTCCCCCAGTGTGCGTGTCAATTTGTCCTTCCCTGGACTTTGGTAGTGGAAACCATCCTGAAGAAGCAGTGAAGGTACATTTGAGTCATGGTGCCCCAAGCCCCCTGCCCTCTCCCCGCCAGACTAGCAGACACCATGAGCTCTTGGTATTTCTGACTTCCTACAGCGGCAGGGGGTCCTTGTGGCCCTGCAGGGTTGTAAAGTAGGGAAGCCTTAGAGTAGGTGGCCACGCCTTGGTGAACTCATGTGTTTGTCTGGTTTTGCATGCAGGGATGGGGTTGCGTGGTTGGCAAGACGTGGTAAGAAGCATCACTCGGAGGCCCGTTTCAGCTAGAAGAAGTTTTATTTCACTACACTCGGATGACTTCCTTCATCAGGCATGGATCTGCTCTAAGGTGAGGTGGGGACGGTGGGGATCTCCTGGAGTGTAGCTTGGAGGTGCTGGGAGCAAAGAGGAGGAGAGGATTGGAAAATGTCCAGGGAGTGTGGGGGACGCTTGGAAAGAATGAGTGGTGCAATTTTGAAAACTTAGGGGAGACCAACGCTTTGGGGGAGGAGGGCAGGGCTGAGCAGGTTCCCTGGCTGGTGGGTTCCAGTGAGCTGAGGCAGGTGCCCTGGCCCTGATCTGTGAAGTGCTGTGTTTGTGCATAGCAGACAGAGGCAGTTTTGGGCAAAGGATCCCACCAAGCTTCCTCCCACCTTCCTGGGCTGGCCCGGGCTGTTGAGGGAGGGCAGGGCTGGTGGGGGTGGGTCAGGGGAGTGGATGGCCAGCAGGTGGAGGGAAGTGGGCCCTGCAGAGCTGCGGAGGGTGTGTGTGGGGGGGAGGTCGGAGCTGGGCTCCAGGTCCCTGCAGGCCACCCAAGCCCGGGGGGCTCCTGGAGAAATGCAGAGAAGAGGAGGGCTCCTGGTGCTCTTCCTCTGGGAGAGAGGCAGTGGGTCCTTCTGGGCAGGCCAAGTTCAGTGTTTGGGACGTTTACCCCCCCGCCCCCCCGTGCGCCGTGCGCTGTGCAGCTGGGCTCTGGGCAGCGCTTGAAGCTGCCTTCTGACAGGCTTGTCTTTTTTAGGCTCCCTGCCAGCCGCCTGAGGGAGTCCCCCCTGGGGCCTTTGCCGCCCTGAGCGGCCAGGCATCTCGGGGGCGCGCAGGCGCGCGCACACGGAGGACCCGAGAACCGACCAGCCTCCCGGGTGAGTGAGCAAGGGGACCCGGCCGGATGGGCTGCAGCAGCCAGGGCTTGGGGCCTCGGCGCTGTGGAGTGGGCCACTTGGGAGGAGGACGTTCGGGCAGCCGCTAGGTGAGGCAGCGCCACCTCCACTGGGAGACCCTTGCTGGTGGGAAGGCCCCTGCACCCGCCTGGGGCGTGGCGCACCTCCCTAGCGGCCTGCCCGGAAAGGGGATGGTGGCGTCGGCGGCGGCGGCGGCGGCGGCGGCTAGGCAGGAGCTTCAAGGCGGCGGCTTGCCTCCGCCCAGGGGTTTGTGTCAAGTCCCCCCGTTTTCGGTATTCGGAAGACTGTCAACCTCCAGGTGAGTTCCCTGTCCTAGCTTGCTTGTTTGCCTGCTGGCTGTCTTTCCTGGCTTGCCTTGGCTTCGCTTGTGATGGGTGCCTGGGCTCCCTGGGCTCTTGTTCCAAAGGGCAGGAGGCTTTAGTCTTGTTCGCCTTGATCTGTAGTCCGTCCGTGTTTTTAACGGGCTTGGCAAGCTGGGGGAATGGTGAAACTGGCTTGACTTTGCTTCCTGGCACACTTGTGCCTTTGGATGAGGTGTGTTGGTTTGTGTGAGGGGCAGAGAAATGGGTTTGGGATCAGGGCCAGGCATTTTGTAGCTTGGCTGTGTATTCTTGCAGGGGAAGCCCTTAGACCTTTTAGGGTCGTGTTAATTTCTCCCGGACACCTTTCTTTCTTTCTTTATGCGTTTGGGTCTTTGTGTATTTCTGTAACTCGGTAGGTAGTTGTAAACGTGTTTGTGGTCCTAGGTGTATGCAGGTATGTATTCATTGACTGGGTTCTCCGAGGAAGGTTGGTTTGGTATTTTCAGGCGAGGGACTCTCCCTTTGGGCCTGGGCAGTCATGGACAGTGACCGTCCTCCCGACCACTCCGTGCTGCCTGGGAAGCTGCGGGGACAGGCGCCTGCTGCCACACGCAGCAAGTTTTCTCCTGGAGCTTAAGCTGTCAAGGTTTTGGCCTGAGACCCCTTGAACTGTGATCCTGCCTTTTGTCTGCCTTCTGGGTGTCTGGGATTCTAGGCGTGAGACCCTGCAGGGGACTTGTTGGTTTTTAGAAGGAGAGCGTTGCCCTGTAGCTCATGCCGACCTGGTAGCTGGGGTCCCCCTGTCTCAGCCCCGCAAGGGCAGGAATGACATGTGTGCGCCCTCCTCGCTGGCTTTAGGTGTGTTTTGTGCTTCGGTAGCTTAGTTTGTTACTTTGGTGTTTTTCACTGGGATAGATTGTGTGTGTAGGGTGTGGGTGTGATCCATTTTAAAAATTCTAAATCGGCCTGGCCTGTGGGGTCCACTGGTTTGACTGTCCCCCCGCCCCCTTAGGGGTCCCCTAGGGCCCGACTTAAGGCAGCGGTCTGTCCGGAAGCGTCTCTTTTCTCTTTCTCCCACGTGTATGCAGTGCAGTCAGTCCCTTCTGGCATATAGCCTTCTCTACTCACCCTCATTCACCCTCCCCCATGCCACAAGCACCCGACCACACACAGGCTGTACCTACTGGACAGACCTGTCTTCCTGATGAAGGTTAATGTGAGTGTACCAAGGGCTTCCTCACTGTTTCCCTGCAGGGAGTCCACCTCACCTCTTTGTGGTCACCTCCTCACCTTGCTCTCCCTTACCCTCTGACCTCCTGCCCTGGAGTTTTCAGGACTTAGAATTCCTATGCTGCTCCTAGACTCTCCGAGCAGGGTTGTTTCTTTGAACCTTCTCCTGGATGCTCTCCTTCCTTTTTCCTTGGCCTCCCCCCTCCCTCCCCCGAGATGTCCAAACAGTGTTCTTTGCTTTAACTTCCTGAAGTGTGCATTTCAATTCGTTCTTCTCTAGATGTTCGTAGAATCCATTGTCACCACCGTGGAAGAAGCAGTGTGTACATTGCCGACCCCGGGCCCCAAGACCCCCTGTCCCCTGGGTATTTCAGGCTTCCAAAGGGTGTGGTTAAATGGTACTTTTCCTTAGTTCCCCCAGTGTGCGTGTCAATTCGTCCTTCCCTGGACTTTGGTAGTGGAAACCATCCTGAAGAAGCAGTGAAGGTACATTTGAGTCATGGTGCCCCAAGCCCCCTGCCCTCTCCCCGCCAGACTAGCAGACACCATGAGCTCTTGGTATTTCTGACTTCCTACAGCGGCAGGGGGTCCTTGTGGCCCTGCAGGGTTGTAAAGTAGGGAAGCCTTAGAGTAGGTGGCCACGCCTTGGTGAACTCATGTGTTTGTCTGGTTTTGCATGCAGGGATGGGGTTGCGTGGTTGGCAAGACGTGGTAAGAAGCATCACTCGGAGGCCCGTTTCAGCTAGAAGAAGTTTTATTTCACTACACTCGGATGACTTCCTTCATCAGGCATGGATCTGCTCTAAGGTGAGGTGGGGACGGTGGGGATCTCCTGGAGTGTAGCTTGGAGGTGCTGGGAGCAAAGAGGAGGAGAGGATTGGAAAATGTCCAGGGAGTGTGGGGGACGCTTGGAAAGAATGAGTGGTGCAATTTTGAAAACTTAGGGGAGACCAACGCTTTGGGGGAGGAGGGCAGGGCTGAGCAGGTTCCCTGGCTGGTGGGTTCCAGTGAGCTGAGGCAGGTGCCCTGGCCCTGATCTGTGAAGTGCTGTGTTTGTGCATAGCAGACAGAGGCAGTTTTGGGCAAAGGATCCCACCAAGCCTTCCTCCCAGCTTCCTGGGCTGGCCCGGGCTGTTGAGGGACGGCAGGGCTGGTGGGGGTGGGTCAGGGGAGTGGATGGCCAGCAGGTGGAGGGAGGTGGGCCCTGCAGAGCTGCGGAGGGTGTGTGGGGGGGGGAGGTCGGAGCTGGGCTCCAGGTCCCTGCAGGCCACCCAAGCCCGGGGGGCTCCTGGAGAAATGCAGAGAAGAGGAGGGCTCCTGGTGCTCTTCCTCTGGGAGAGAGGCAGTGGGTCCTTCTGGGCAGGCCAAGTTCAGTGTTTGGGACGTTTACCCCCCCGCCCCCCCGTGCGCCGTGCGCTGTGCAGCTGGGCTCTGGGCAGCGCTTGAAGCTGCCTTCTGACAGGCTTGTCTTTTTTAGGCTCCCTGCCAGCCGCCTGAGGGAGTCCCCCCTGGGGCCTTTGCCGCCCTGAGCGGCCAGGCATCTCGGGGACGCGCAGGCGCGCGCACACGGAGGACCCGAGAACCGACCAGCCTCCCGGGTGAGTGAGCAAGGGGACCCGGCCGGATGGGCTGCAGCAGCCAGGGCTTGGGGCCTCGGCGCTGTGGAGTGGGCCACTTGGGAGGAGGACATTCGGGCAGCCGCTAGGTGAGGCAGCGCCACCTCCACTGGGAGACCCGTGCTGGCGGGAAGGCCCCTGCACCCGCCTGGGGCGTGGCGCACCTCCCTAGCGGCCGGCCCGGAAAGGGGATGGTGGCGTCGGCGGCAGCGGCGGCGGCGCCAGCGAGGCAGGCGCTTCAAGGCGGCGGCTTGCCTCCGCCCAGGGGTTTGTGTCAAGTCCCCCCGTTTTCGGTATTCGGAAGACTGTCAACCTCCAGGTGAGTTCCCTGTCCTAGCTTGCTTGTTTGCCTGCTGGCTGGCTTTCCTGGCTTGCCTTGGCTTCGCTTGTGATGGGTGCCTGGGCTCCCTGGGCTCTTGTTCCAAAGGGCAGGAGGCTTTAGTCTTGTTCGCCTTGATCTGTAGTCTGTCCGTGTTTCTAACGGGCTTGGCAAGCTGGGGGAATGGTGAAACTGGCTTGACTTTGCTTCCTGGCACACTTGTGCCTTTGGATGAGGTGTGTTGGTTTGTGTGAGGGGCAGAGAAATGGGTTTGGGATCAGGGCCAGGCATTTTGTAGCTTGGCTGTGTATTCTTGCAGGGGAAGCCCTTAGACCTTTTAGGGTCGTGTTAATTTCTCCCGGACACCTTTCTTTCTTTCTTTATGCGTTTGGGTCTTTGTGTATTTCTGTAACTCGGTAGGTAGTTGTAAACGTGTTTGTGGTCCTAGGTGTATGCAGGTATGTATTCATTGACTGGGTTCTCCGAGGAAGGTTGGTTTGGTATTTTCAGGCGAGGGACTCTCCCTTTGGGCCTGGGCAGTCATGGACAGTGACCGTCCTCCCGACCACTCCGTGCTGCCTGGGAAGCTGCGGGGACAGGCGCCTGCTGCCACACGCAGCAAGTTTTCTCCTGGAGCTTAAGCTGTCAAGGTTTTGGCCTGAGACCCCTTGAACTGTGATCCTGCCTTTTGTCTGCCTTCTGGGTGTCTGGGATTCTAGGCGTGAGACCCTGCAGGGGACTTGTTGGTTTTTAGAAGGAGAGCGTTGCCCTGTAGCTCATGCCGACCTGGTAGCTGGGGTCCCCCTGTCTCAGCCCCGCAAGGGCAGGAATGACATGTGTGCGCCCTCCTCGCTGGCTTTAGGTGTGTTTTGTGCTTCGGTAGCTTAGTTTGTTACTTTGGTGTTTTTCACTGGGATAGATTGTGTGTGTAGGGTGTGGGTGTGATCCATTTTAAAAATTCTAAATCGGCCTGGCCTGTGGGGTCCACTGGTTTGACTGTCCCCCCGCCCCCTTAGGGGTCCCCTAGGGCCCGACTTAAGGCAGCGGTCTGTCCGGAAGCGTCTCTTTTCTCTTTCTCCCACGTGTATGCAGTGCAGTCAGTCCCTTCTGGCATATAGCCTTCTCTACTCACCCTCATTCACCCTCCCCCATGCCACAAGCACCCGACCACACACAGGCTGTACCTACTGGACAGACCTGTCTTCCTGATGAAGGTTAATGTGAGTGTACCAAGGGCTTCCTCACTGTTTCCCTGCAGGGAGTCCACCTCACCTCTTTGTGGTCACCTCCTCACCTTGCTCTCCCTTACCCTCTGACCTCCTGCCCTGGAGTTTTCAGGACTTAGAATTCCTATGCTGCTCCTAGACTCTCCGAGCAGGGTTGTTTCTTTGAACCTTCTCCTGGATGCTCTCCTTCCTTTTTCCTTGGCCTCCCCCCTCCCTCCCCCGAGATGTCCAAACAGTGTTCTTTGCTTTAACTTCCTGAAGTGTGCATTTCAATTCGTTCTTCTCTAGATGTTCGTAGAATCCATTGTCACCACCGTGGAAGAAGCAGTGTGTACATTGCCGACCCCGGGCCCCAAGACCCCCTGTCCCCTGGGTATTTCAGGCTTCCAAAGGGTGTGGTTAAATGGTACTTTTCCTTAGTTCCCCCAGTGTGCGTGTCAAATCGTCCTTCCCTGGACTTTGGTAGTGGAAACCATCCTGAAGAAGCAGTGAAGGTACATTTGAGTCATGGTGCCCCAAGCCCCCTGCCCTCTCCCCGCCAGACTAGCAGACACCATGAGCTCTTGGTATTTCTGACTTCCTACAGCGGCAGGGGGTCCTTGTGGCCCTGCAGGGTTGTAAAGTAGGGAAGCCTTAGAGTAGGTGGCCACGCCTTGGTGAACTCATGTGTTTGTCTGGTTTTGCATGCAGGGATGGGGTTGCGTGGTTGGCAAGACGTGGTAAGAAGCATCACTCGGAGGCCCGTTTCAGCTAGAAGAAGTTTTATTTCACTACACTCGGATGACTTCCTTCATCAGGCATGGATCTGCTCTAAGGTGAGGTGGGGACGGTGGGGATCTCCTGGAGTGTAGCTTGGAGGTGCTGGGAGCAAAGAGGAGGAGAGGATTGGAAAATGTCCAGGGAGTGTGGCGGACGCTTGGAAAGAATGAGTGGTGCAATTTTGAAAACTTAGGGGAGACCAACGCTTTGGGGGAGGAGGGCAGGGCTGAGCAGGTTCCCTGGCTGGTGGGTTCCAGTGAGCTGAGGCAGGTGCCCTGGCCCTGATCTGTGAAGTGCTGTGTTTGTGCATAGCAGACAGAGGCAGTTTTGGGCAAAGGATCCCACCAAGCCTTCCTCCCAGCTTCCTGGGCTGGCCCGGGCTGTTGAGGGAGGGCAGGGCTGGTGGGGGTGGGTCAGGGGAGTGGATGGCCAGCAGGTGGAGGGAGGTGGGCCCTGCAGAGCTGCGGAGGGTGTGTGGGGGGGGGAGGTCGGAGCTGGGCTCCAGGTCCCTGCAGGCCACCCAAGCCCGGGGGGCTCCTGGAGAAATGCAGAGAAGAGGAGGGCTCCTGGTGCTCTTCCTCTGGGAGAGAGGCAGTGGGTCCTTCTGGGCAGGCCAAGTTCAGTGTTTGGGACGTTTACCCCCCCGCCCCCCCGTGCGCCGTGCGCTGTGCAGCTGGGCTCTGGGCAGCGCTTGAAGCTGCCTTCTGACAGGCTTGTCTTTTTTAGGCTCCCTGCCAGCCGCCTGAGGGAGTCCCCCCTGGGGCCTTTGCCGCCCTGAGCGGCCAGGCATCTCGGGGACGCGCAGGCGCGCGCACACGGAGGACCCGAGAACCGACCAGCCTCCCGGGTGAGTGAGCAAGGGGACCCGGCCGGATGGGCTGCAGCAGCCAGGGCTTGGGGCCTCGGCGCTGTGGAGTGGGCCACTTGGGAGGAGGACGTTCGGGCAGCCGCTAGGTGAGGCAGCGCCACCTCCACTGGGAGACCCGTGCTGGCGGGAAGGCCCCTGCACCCGCCTGGGGCGTGGCGCACCTCCCTAGCGGCCGGCCCGGAAAGGGGATGGTGGCGTCTGAGGCGGCGGCGGCGGCGCAGGCGAGGCAGGCGCTTCAAGGCGGCGGCTTGCCTCCGCCCAGGGGTTTGTGTCAAGTCCCCCCGTTTTCGGTATTCGGAAGACTGTCAACCTCCAGGTGAGTTCCCTGTCCTAGCTTGCTTGTTTGCCTGCTGGCTGGCTTTCCTGGCTTGCCTTGGCTTCGCTTGTGATGGGTGCCTGGGCTCCCTGGGCTCTTGTTCCAAAGGGCAGGAGGCTTTAGTCTTGTTCGCCTTGATCTGTAGTCCGTCCGTGTTTCTAACGGGCTTGGCAAGCTGGGGGAATGGTGAAACTGGCTTGACTTTGCTTCCTGGCACACTTGTGCCTTTGGATGAGGTGTGTTGGTTTGTGTGAGGGGCAGAGAAATGGGTTTGGGATCAGGGCCAGGCATTTTGTAGCTTGGCTGTGTATTCTTGCAGGGGAAGCCCTTAGACCTTTTAGGGTCGTGTTAATTTCTCCCGGACACCTTTCTTTCTTTCTTTATGCGTTTGGGTCTTTGTGTATTTCTGTAACTCGGTAGGTAGTTGTAAACGTGTTTGTGGTCCTAGGTGTATGCAGGTATGTATTCATTGACTGGGTTCTCCGAGGAAGGTTGGTTTGGTATTTTCAGGCGAGGGACTCTCCCTTTGGGCCTGGGCAGTCATGGACAGTGACCGTCCTCCCGACCACTCCGTGCTGCCTGGGAAGCTGCGGGGACAGGCGCCTGCTGCCACACGCAGCAAGTTTTCTCCTGGAGCTTAAGCTGTCAAGGTTTTGGCCTGAGACCCCTTGAACTGTGATCCTGCCTTTTGTCTGC
The DNA here is from genome assembly GCF_047511655.1 of Castor canadensis. Classification (NCBI taxonomy): domain Eukaryota; kingdom Metazoa; phylum Chordata; class Mammalia; order Rodentia; family Castoridae; genus Castor; species Castor canadensis. The sequence goes on from NC_133394.1 coordinate 61,922,973, forward strand.
CTTCTGGGTGTCTGGGATTCTAGGCGTGAGACCCTGCAGGGGACTTGTTGGTTTTTAGAAGGAGAGCGTTGCCCTGTAGCTCATGCCGACCTGGTAGCTGGGGTCCCCCTGTCTCAGCCCCGCAAGGGCAGGAATGACATGTGTGCGCCCTCCTCGCTGGCTTTAGGTGTGTTTTGTGCTTCGGTAGCTTAGTTTGTTACTTTGGTGTTTTTCACTGGGATAGATTGTGTGTGTAGGGTGTGGGTGTGATCCATTTTAAAAATTCTAAATCGGCCTGGCCTGTGGGGTCCACTGGTTTGACTGTCCCCCCGCCCCCTTAGGGGTCCCCTAGGGCCCGACTTAAGGCAGCGGTCTGTCCGGAAGCGTCTCTTTTCTCTTTCTCCCACGTGTATGCAGTGCAGTCAGTCCCTTCTGGCATATAGCCTTCTCTACTCACCCTCATTCACCCTCCCCCATGCCACAAGCACCCGACCACACACAGGCTGTACCTACTGGACAGACCTGTCTTCCTGATGAAGGTTAATGTGAGTGTACCAAGGGCTTCCTCACTGTTTCCCTGCAGGGAGTCCACCTCACCTCTTTGTGGTCACCTCCTCACCTTGCTCTCCCTTACCCTCTGACCTCCTGCCCTGGAGTTTTCAGGACTTAGAATTCCTATGCTGCTCCTAGACTCTCCGAGCAGGGTTGTTTCTTTGAACCTTCTCCTGGATGCTCTCCTTCCTTTTTCCTTGGCCTCCCCCCTCCCTCCCCCGAGATGTCCAAACAGTGTTCTTTGCTTTAACTTCCTGAAGTGTGCATTTCAATTCGTTCTTCTCTAGATGTTCGTAGAATCCATTGTCACCACCGTGGAAGAAGCAGTGTGTACATTGCCGACCCCGGGCCCCAAGACCCCCTGTCCCCTGGGTATTTCAGGCTTCCAAAGGGTGTGGTTAAATGGTACTTTTCCTTAGTTCCCCCAGTGTGCGTGTCAATTCGTCCTTCCCTGGACTTTGGTAGTGGAAACCATCCTGAAGAAGCAGTGAAGGTACATTTGAGTCATGGTGCCCCAAGCCCCCTGCCCTCTCCCCGCCAGACTAGCAGACACCATGAGCTCTTGGTATTTCTGACTTCCTACAGCGGCAGGGGGTCCTTGTGGCCCTGCAGGGTTGTAAAGTAGGGAAGCCTTAGAGTAGGTGGCCACGCCTTGGTGAACTCATGTGTTTGTCTGGTTTTGCATGCAGGGATGGGGTTGCGTGGTTGGCAAGACGTGGTAAGAAGCATCACTCGGAGGCCCGTTTCAGCTAGAAGAAGTTTTATTTCACTACACTCGGATGACTTCCTTCATCAGGCATGGATCTGCTCTAAGGTGAGGTGGGGACGGTGGGGATCTCCTGGAGTGTAGCTTGGAGGTGCTGGGAGCAAAGAGGAGGAGAGGATTGGAAAATGTCCAGGGAGTGTGGGGGACGCTTGGAAAGAATGAGTGGTGCAATTTTGAAAACTTAGGGGAGACCAACGCTTTGGGGGAGGAGGGCAGGGCTGAGCAGGTTCCCTGGCTGGTGGGTTCCAGTGAGCTGAGGCAGGTGCCCTGGCCCTGATCTGTGAAGTGCTGTGTTTGTGCATAGCAGACAGAGGCAGTTTTGGGCAAAGGATCCCACCAAGCCTTCCTCCCAGCTTCCTGGGCTGGCCCGGGCTGTTGAGGGACGGCAGGGCTGGTGGGGGTGGGTCACGGGAGTGGATGGCCAGCAGGTGGAGGGAGGTGGGCCCTGCAGAGCTGCGGAGGGTGTGTGGGGGGGGGAGGTCGGAGCTGGGCTCCAGGTCCCTGCAGGCCACCCAAGCCCGGGGGGCTCCTGGAGAAATGCAGAGAAGAGGAGGGCTCCTGGTGCTCTTCCTCTGGGAGAGAGGCAGTGGGTCCTTCTGGGCAGGCCAAGTTCAGTGTTTGGGACGTTTACCCCCCCGCCCCCCCGTGCGCCGTGCGCTGTGCAGCTGGGCTCTGGGCAGCGCTTGAAGCTGCCTTCTGACAGGCTTGTCTTTTTTAGGCTCCCTGCCAGCCGCCTGAGGGAGTCCCCCCTGGGGCCTTTGCCGCCCTGAGCGGCCAGGCATCTCGGGGGCGCGCAGGCGCGCGCACACGGAGGACCCAAGAACCGACCAGCCTCCCGGGTGAGTGAGCAAGGGGACCCGGCCGGATGGGCTGCAGCAGCCAGGGCTTGGGGCCTCGGCGCTGTGGAGTGGGCCACTTGGGAGGAGGACATTCGGGCAGCCGCTAGGTGAGGCAGCGCCACCTCCACTGGGAGACCCGTGCTGGCGGGAAGGCCCCTGCACCCGCCTGGGGCGTGGCGCACCTCCCTAGCGGCCGGCCCGGAAAGGGGATGGTGGCCTCGGCGGCAGCGGCGGCGGCGCCGGCGAGGCAGGCGCTTCAAGGCGGCGGCTTGCCTCCGCCCAGGGGTTTGTGTCAAGTCCCCCCGTTTTCGGTATTCGGAAGACTGTCAACCTCCAGGTGAGTTCCCTGTCCTAGCTTGCTTGTTTGCCTGCTGGCTGGCTTTCCTGGCTTGCCTTGGCTTCGCTTGTGATGGGTGCCTGGGCTCCCTGGGCTCTTGTTCCAAAGGGCAGGAGGCTTTAGTCTTGTTCGCCTTGATCTGTAGTCTGTCCGTGTTTCTAACGGGCTTGGCAAGCTGGGGGAATGGTGAAACTGGCTTGACTTTGCTTCCTGGCACACTTGTGCCTTTGGATGAGGTGTGTTGGTTTGTGTGAGGGGCAGAGAAATGGGTTTGGGATCAGGGCCAGGCATTTTGTAGCTTGGCTGTGTATTCTTGCAGGGGAAGCCCTTAGACCTTTTAGGGTCGTGTTAATTTCTCCCGGACACCTTTCTTTCTTTCTTTATGCGTTTGGGTCTTTGTGTATTTCTGTAACTCGGTAGGTAGTTGTAAACGTGTTTGTGGTCCTAGGTGTATGCAGGTATGTATTCATTGACTGGGTTCTCCGAGGAAGGTTGGTTTGGTATTTTCAGGCGAGGGACTCTCCCTTTGGGCCTGGGCAGTCATGGACAGTGACCGTCCTCCCGACCACTCCGTGCTGCCTGGGAAGCTGCGGGGACAGGCGCCTGCTGCCACACGCAGCAAGTTTTCTCCTGGAGCTTAAGCTGTCAAGGTTTTGGCCTGAGACCCCTTGAACTGTGATCCTGCCTTTTGTCTGCCTTCTGGGTGTCTGGGATTCTAGGCGTGAGACCCTGCAGGGGACTTGTTGGTTTTTAGAAGGAGAGCGTTGCCCTGTAGCTCATGCCGACCTGGTAGCTGGGGTCCCCCTGTCTCAGCCCCACAAGGGCAGGAATGACATGTGTGCGCCCTCCTCGCTGGCTTTAGGTGTGTTTTGTGCTTCGGTAGCTTAGTTTGTTACTTTGGTGTTTTTCACTGGGATAGATTGTGTGTGTAGGGTGTGGGTGTGATCCATTTTAAAAATTCTAAATCGGCCTGGCCTGTGGGGTCCACTGGTTTGACTGTCCCCCCGCCCCCTTAGGGGTCCCCTAGGGCCCGACTTAAGGCAGCGGTCTGTCCGGAAGCGTCTCTTTTCTCTTTCTCCCACGTGTATGCAGTGCAGTCAGTCCCTTCTGGCATATAGCCTTCTCTACTCACCCTCATTCACCCTCCCCCATGCCACAAGCACCCGACCACACACAGGCTGTACCTACTGGACAGACCTGTCTTCCTGATGAAGGTTAATGTGAGTGTACCAAGGGCTTCCTCACTGTTTCCCTGCAGGGAGTCCACCTCACCTCTTTGTGGTCACCTCCTCACCTTGCTCTCCCTTACCCTCTGACCTCCTGCCCTGGAGTTTTCAGGACTTAGAATTCCTATGCTGCTCCTAGACTCTCCGAGCAGGGTTGTTTCTTTGAACCTTCTCCTGGATGCTCTCCTTCCTTTTTCCTTGGCCTCCCCCCTCCCTCCCTCGAGATGTCCAAACAGTGTTCTTTGCTTTAACTTCCTGAAGTGTGCATTTCAATTCGTTCTTCTCTAGATGTTCGTAGAATCCATTGTCACCACCGTGGAAGAAGCAGTGTGTACATTGCCGACCCCGGGCCCCAAGACCCCCTGTCCCCTGGGTATTTCAGGCTTCCAAAGGGTGTGGTTAAATGGTACTTTTCCTTAGTTCCCCCAGTGTGCGTGTCAATTCGTCCTTCCCTGGACTTTGGTAGTGGAAACCATCCTGAAGAAGCAGTGAAGGTACATTTGAGTCATGGTGCCCCAAGCCCCCTGCCCTCTCCCCGCCAGACTAGCAGACACCATGAGCTCTTGGTATTTCTGACTTCCTACAGCGGCAGGGGGTCCTTGTGGCCCTGCAGGGTTGTAAAGTAGGGAAGCCTTAGAGTAGGTGGCCACGCCTTGGTGAACTCATGTGTTTGTCTGGTTTTGCATGCAGGGATGGGGTTGCGTGGTTGGCAAGACGTGGTAAGAAGCATCACTCGGAGGCCCGTTTCAGCTAGAAGAAGTTTTATTTCACTACACTCGGATGACTTCCTTCATCAGGCATGGATCTGCTCTAAGGTGAGGTGGGGACGGTGGGGATCTCCTGGAGTGTAGCTTGGAGGTGCTGGGAGCAAAGAGGAGGAGAGGATTGGAAAATGTCCAGGGAGTGTGGCGGACGCTTGGAAAGAATGAGTGGTGCAATTTTGAAAACTTAGGGGAGACCAACGCTTTGGGGGAGGAGGGCAGGGCTGAGCAGGTTCCCTGGCTGGTGGGTTCCAGTGAGCTGAGGCAGGTGCCCTGGCCCTGATCTGTGAAGTGCTGTGTTTGTGCATAGCAGACAGAGGCAGTTTTGGGCAAAGGATCCCACCAAGCCTTCCTCCCAGCTTCCTGGGCTGGCCCGGGCTGTTGAGGGAGGGCAGGGCTGGTGGGGGTGGGTCAGGGGAGTGGATGGCCAGCAGGTGGAGGGAGGTGGGCCCTGCAGAGCTGCGGAGGGTGTGTGGGGGGGGGAGGTCGGAGCTGGGCTCCAGGTCCCTGCAGGCCACCCAAGCCCGGGGGGCTCCTGGAGAAATGCAGAGAAGAGGAGGGCTCCTGGTGCTCTTCCTCTGGGAGAGAGGCAGTGGGTCCTTCTGGGCAGGCCAAGTTCAGTGTTTGGGACGTTTACCCCCCCGCCCCCCCGTGCGCCGTGCGCTGTGCAGCTGGGCTCTGGGCAGCGCTTGAAGCTGCCTTCTGACAGGCTTGTCTTTTTTAGGCTCCCTGCCAGCCGCCTGAGGGAGTCCCCCCTGGGGCCTTTGCCGCCCTGAGCGGCCAGGCATCTCGGGGACGCGCAGGCGCGCGCACACGGAGGACCCGAGAACCGACCAGCCTCCCGGGTGAGTGAGCAAGGGGACCCGGCCGGATGGGCTGCAGCAGCCAGGGCTTGGGGCCTCGGCGCTGTGGAGTGGGCCACTTGGGAGGAGGACGTTCGGGCAGCCGCTAGGTGAGGCAGCGCCACCTCCACTGGGAGACCCGTGCTGGCGGGAAGGCCCCTGCACCCGCCTGGGGCGTGGCGCACCTCCCTAGCGGCCGGCCCGGAAAGGGGATGGTGGCGTCGGCGGCAGCGGCGGCGGCGCCGGCGAGGCAGGCACTTCAAGGCGGCGGCTTGCCTCCGCCCAGGGGTTTGTGTCAAGTCCCCCCGTTTTCGGTATTCGGAAGACTGTCAACCTCCAGGTGAGTTCCCTGTCCTAGCTTGCTTGTTTGCCTGCTGGCTGGCTTTCCTGGCTTGCCTTGGCTTCGCTTGTGATGGGTGCCTGGGCTCCCTGGGCTCTTGTTCCAAAGGGCAGGAGGCTTTAGTCTTGTTCGCCTTGATCTGTAGTCCGTCCGTGTTTCTAACGGGCTTGGCAAGCTGGGGGAATGGTGAAACTGGCTTGACTTTGCTTCCTGGCACACTTGTGCCTTTGGATGAGGTGTGTTGGTTTGTGTGAGGGGCAGAGAAATGGGTTTGGGATCAGGGCCAGGCATTTTGTAGCTTGGCTGTGTATTCTTGCAGGGGAAGCCCTTAGACCTTTTAGGGTCGTGTTAATTTCTCCCGGACACCTTTCTTTCTTTCTTTATGCGTTTGGGTCTTTGTGTATTTCTGTAACTCGGTAGGTAGTTGTAAACGTGTTTGTGGTCCTAGGTGTATGCAGGTATGTATTCATTGACTGGGTTCTCCGAGGAAGGTTGGTTTGGTATTTTCAGGCGAGGGACTCTCCCTTTGGGCCTGGGCAGTCATGGACAGTGACCGTCCTCCCGACCACTCCGTGCTGCCTGGGAAGCTGCGGGGACAGGCGCCTGCTGCCACACGCAGCAAGTTTTCTCCTGGAGCTTAAGCTGTCAAGGTTTTGGCCTGAGACCCCTTGAACTGTGATCCTGCCTTTTGTCTGCCTTCTGGGTGTCTGGGATTCTAGGCGTGAGACCCTGCAGGGGACTTGTTGGTTTTTAGAAGGAGAGCGTTGCCCTGTAGCTCATGCCGACCTGGTAGCTGGGGTCCCCCTGTCTCAGCCCCGCAAGGGCAGGAATGACATGTGTGCGCCCTCCTCGCTGGCTTTAGGTGTGTTTTGTGCTTCGGTAGCTTAGTTTGTTACTTTGGTGTTTTTCACTGGGATAGATTGTGTGTGTAGGGTGTGGGTGTGATCCATTTTAAAAATTCTAAATCGGCCTGGCCTGTGGGGTCCACTGGTTTGACTGTCCCCCCGCCCCCTTAGGGGTCCCCTAGGGCCCGACTTAAGGCAGCGGTCTGTCCGGAAGCGTCTCTTTTCTCTTTCTCCCACGTGTATGCAGTGCAGTCAGTCCCTTCTGGCATATAGCCTTCTCTACTCACCCTCATTCACCCTCCCCCATGCCACAAGCACCCGACCACACACAGGCTGTACCTACTGGACAGACCTGTCTTCCTGATGAAGGTTAATGTGAGTGTACCAAGGGCTTCCTCACTGTTTCCCTGCAGGGAGTCCACCTCACCTCTTTGTGGTCACCTCCTCACCTTGCTCTCCCTTACCCTCTGACCTCCTGCCCTGGAGTTTTCAGGACTTAGAATTCCTATGCTGCTCCTAGACTCTCCGAGCAGGGTTGTTTCTTTGAACCTTCTCCTGGATGCTCTCCTTCCTTTTTCCTTGGCCTCCCCCCTCCCTCCCCCGAGATGTCCAAACAGTGTTCTTTGCTTTAACTTCCTGAAGTGTGCATTTCAATTCGTTCTTCTCTAGATGTTCGTAGAATCCATTGTCACCACCGTGGAAGAAGCAGTGTGTACATTGCCGACCCCGGGCCCCAAGACCCCCTGTCCCCTGGGTATTTCAGGCTTCCAAAGGGTGTGGTTAAATGGTACTTTTCCTTAGTTCCCCCAGTGTGCGTGTCAATTCGTCCTTCCCTGGACTTTGGTAGTGGAAACCATCCTGAAGAAGCAGTGAAGGTACATTTGAGTCATGGTGCCCCAAGCCCCCTGCCCTCTCCCCGCCAGACTAGCAGACACCATGAGCTCTTGGTATTTCTGACTTCCTACAGCGGCAGGGGGTCCTTGTGGCCCTGCAGGGTTGTAAAGTAGGGAAGCCTTAGAGTAGGTGGCCACGCCTTGGTGAACTCATGTGTTTGTCTGGTTTTGCATGCAGGGATGGGGTTGCGTGGTTGGCAAGACGTGGTAAGAAGCATCACTCGGAGGCCCGTTTCAGCTAGAAGAAGTTTTATTTCACTACACTCGGATGACTTCCTTCATCAGGCATGGATCTGCTCTAAGGTGAGGTGGGGACGGTGGGGATCTCCTGGAGTGTAGCTTGGAGGTGCTGGGAGCAAAGAGGAGGAGAGGATTGGAAAATGTCCAGGGAGTGTGGCGGACGCTTGGAAAGAATGAGTGGTGCAATTTTGAAAACTTAGGGGAGACCAACGCTTTGGGGGAGGAGGGCAGGGCTGAGCAGGTTCCCTGGCTGGTGGGTTCCAGTGAGCTGAGGCAGGTGCCCTGGCCCTGATCTGTGAAGTGCTGTGTTTGTGCATAGCAGACAGAGGCAGTTTTGGGCAAAGGATCCCACCAAGCCTTCCTCCCAGCTTCCTGGGCTGGCCCGGGCTGTTGAGGGAGGGCAGGGCTGGTGGGGGTGGGTCAGGGGAGTGGATGGCCAGCAGGTGGAGGGAGGTGGGCCCTGCAGAGCTGCGGAGGGTGTGTGGGGGGGGGAGGTCGGAGCTGGGCTCCAGGTCCCTGCAGGCCACCCAAGCCCGGGGGGCTCCTGGAGAAATGCAGAGAAGAGGAGGGCTCCTGGTGCTCTTCCTCTGGGAGAGAGGCAGTGGGTCCTTCTGGGCAGGCCAAGTTCAGTGTTTGGGACGTTTACCCCCCCGCCCCCCCGTGCGCCGTGCGCTGTGCAGCTGGGCTCTGGGCAGCGCTTGAAGCTGCCTTCTGACAGGCTTGTCTTTTTTAGGCTCCCTGCCAGCCGCCTGAGGGAGTCCCCCCTGGGGCCTTTGCCGCCCTGAGCGGCCAGGCATCTCGGGGACGCGCAGGCGCGCGCACACGGAGGACCCGAGAACCGACCAGCCTCCCGGGTGAGTGAGCAAGGGGACCCGGCCGGATGGGCTGCAGCAGCCAGGGCTTGGGGCCTCGGCGCTGTGGAGTGGGCCACTTGGGAGGAGGACGTTCGGGCAGCCGCTAGGTGAGGCAGCGCCACCTCCACTGGGAGACCCGTGCTGGCGGGAAGGCCCCTGCACCCGCCTGGGGCGTGGCGCACCTCCCTAGCGGCCGGCCCGGAAAGGGGATGGTGGCGTCGGCGGCAGCTGCGGCGGCGCCGGCGAGGCAGGCACTTCAAGGCGGCGGCTTGCCTCCGCCCAGGGGTTTGTGTCAAGTCCCCCCGTTTTCGGTATTCGGAAGACTGTCAACCTCCAGGTGAGTTCCCTGTCCTAGCTTGCTTGTTTGCCTGCTGGCTGGCTTTCCTGGCTTGCCTTGGCTTCGCTTGTGATGGGTGCCTGGGCTCCCTGGGCTCTTGTTCCAAAGGGCAGGAGGCTTTAGTCTTGTTCGCCTTGATCTGTAGTCCGTCCGTGTTTCTAACGGGCTTGGCAAGCTGGGGGAATGGTGAAACTGGCTTGACTTTGCTTCCTGGCACACTTGTGCCTTTGGATGAGGTGTGTTGGTTTGTGTGAGGGGCAGAGAAATGGGTTTGGGATCAGGGCCAGGCATTTTGTAGCTTGGCTGTGTATTCTTGCAGGGGAAGCCCTTAGACCTTTTAGGGTCGTGTTAATTTCTCCCGGACACCTTTCTTTCTTTCTTTATGCGTTTGGGTCTTTGTGTATTTCTGTAACTCGGTAGGTAGTTGTAAACGTGTTTGTGGTCCTAGGTGTATGCAGGTATGTATTCATTGACTGGGTTCTCCGAGGAAGGTTGGTTTGGTATTTTCAGGCGAGGGACTCTCCCTTTGGGCCTGGGCAGTCATGGACAGTGACCGTCCTCCCGACCACTCCGTGCTGCCTGGGAAGCTGCGGGGACAGGCGCCTGCTGCCACACGCAGCAAGTTTTCTCCTGGAGCTTAAGCTGTCAAGGTTTTGGCCTGAGACCCCTTGAACTGTGATCCTGCCTTTTGTCTGCCTTCTGGGTGTCTGGGATTCTAGGCGTGAGACCCTGCAGGGGACTTGTTGGTTTTTAGAAGGAGAGCGTTGCCCTGTAGCTCATGCCGACCTGGTAGCTGGGGTCCCCCTGTCTCAGCCCCGCAAGGGCAGGAATGACATGTGTGCGCCCTCCTCGCTGGCTTTAGGTGTGTTTTGTGCTTCGGTAGCTTAGTTTGTTACTTTGGTGTTTTTCACTGGGATAGATTGTGTGTGTAGGGTGTGGGTGTGATCCATTTTAAAAATTCTAAATCGGCCTGGCCTGTGGGGTCCACTGGTTTGACTGTCCCCCCGCCCCCTTAGGGGTCCCCTAGGGCCCGACTTAAGGCAGCGGTCTGTCCGGAAGCGTCTCTTTTCTCTTTCTCCCACGTGTATGCAGTGCAGTCAGTCCCTTCTGGCATATAGCCTTCTCTACTCACCCTCATTCACCCTCCCCCATGCCACAAGCACCCGACCACACACAGGCTGTACCTACTGGACAGACCTGTCTTCCTGATGAAGGTTAATGTGAGTGTACCAAGGGCTTCCTCACTGTTTCCCTGCAGGGAGTCCACCTCACCTCTTTGTGGTCACCTCCTCACCTTGCTCTCCCTTACCCTCTGACCTCCTGCCCTGGAGTTTTCAGGACTTAGAATTCCTATGCTGCTCCTAGACTCTCCGAGCAGGGTTGTTTCTTTGAACCTTCTCCTGGATGCTCTCCTTCCTTTTTCCTTGGCCTCCCCCCTCCCTCCCCCGAGATGTCCAAACAGTGTTCTTTGCTTTAACTTCCTGAAGTGTGCATTTCAATTCGTTCTTCTCTAGATGTTCGTAGAATCCATTGTCACCACCGTGGAAGAAGCAGTGTGTACATTGCCGACCCCGGGCCCCAAGACCCCCTGTCCCCTGGGTATTTCAGGCTTCCAAAGGGTGTGGTTAAATGGTACTTTTCCTTAGTTCCCCCAGTGTGCGTGTCAATTCGTCCTTCCCTGGACTTTGGTAGTGGAAACCATCCTGAAGAAGCAGTGAAGGTACATTTGAGTCATGGTGCCCCAAGCCCCCTGCCCTCTCCCCGCCAGACTAGCAGACACCATGAGCTCTTGGTATTTCTGACTTCCTACAGCGGCAGGGGGTCCTTGTGGCCCTGCAGGGTTGTAAAGTAGGGAAGCCTTAGAGTAGGTGGCCACGCCTTGGTGAACTCATGTGTTTGTCTGGTTTTGCATGCAGGGATGGGGTTGCGTGGTTGGCAAGACGTGGTAAGAAGCATCACTCGGAGGCCCGTTTCAGCTAGAAGAAGTTTTATTTCACTACACTCGGATGACTTCCTTCATCAGGCATGGATCTGCTCTAAGGTGAGGTGGGGACGGTGGGGATCTCCTGGAGTGTAGCTTGGAGGTGCTGGGAGCAAAGAGGAGGAGAGGATTGGAAAATGTCCAGGGAGTGTGGGGGACGCTTGGAAAGAATGAGTGGTGCAATTTTGAAAACTTAGGGGAGACCAACGCTTTGGGGGAGGAGGGCAGGGCTGAGCAGGTTCCCTGGCTGGTGGGTTCCAGTGAGCTGAGGCAGGTGCCCTGGCCCTGATCTGTGAAGTGCTGTGTTTGTGCATAGCAGACAGAGGCAGTTTTGGGCAAAGGATCCCACCAAGCCTTCCTCCCAGCTTCCTGGGCTGGCCCGGGCTGTTGAGGGAGGGCAGGGCTGGTGGGTGTGGGTCAGGGGAGTGGATGGCCAGCAGGTGGAGGGAGGTGGGCCCTGCAGAGCTGCGGAGGGTGTGTGGGGGGGGGAGGTCGGAGCTGGGCTCCAGGTCCCTGCAGGCCACCCAAGCCCAGGGGGCTCCTGGAGAAATGCAGAGAAGAGGAGGGCTCCTGGTGCTCTTCCTCTGGGAGAGAGGCAGTGGGTCCTTCTGGGCAGGCCAAGTTCAGTGTTTGGGACGTTTACCCCCCCGCCCCCCCGTGCGCCGTGCGCTGTGCAGCTGGGCTCTGGGCAGCGCTTGAAGCTGCCTTCTGACAGGCTTGTCTTTTTTAGGCTCCCTGCCAGCCGCCTGAGGGAGTCCCCCCTGGGGCCTTTGCCGCCCTGAGCGGCCAGGCATCTCGGGGGCGCGCAGGCGCACGCACACGGAGGACCCGAGAACCGACCAGCCTCCCGGGTGAGTGAGCAAGGGGACCCGGCCGGATGGGCTGCAGCAGCCAGGGCTTGGGGCCTCGGCGCTGTGGAGTGGGCCACTTGGGAGGAGGACATTCGGGCAGCCGCTATGTGAGGCAGCGCCACCTCCACTGGGAGACCCGTGCTGGCGGGAAGGCCCCTGCACCCGCCTGGGGCGTGGCGCACCTCCCTAGCGGCCGGCCCGGAAAGGGGATGGTGGCGTCGGCGGCGGCGTCGGCGGCGGCGGCGGCGGCGGCGGCGGCGGCGGCGAGGCAGGAGCTTCAAGGTGGCGGCTTGCCTCCGCCCAGGGGTTTGTGTCAAGTCCCCCCGTTTTCGGTATTCGGAAGACTGTCAACCTCCAGGTGAGTTCCCTGTCCTAGCTTGCTTGTTTGCCTGCTGGCTGGCTTTCCTGGCTTGCCTTGGCTTTGATTGTGATGGGTGCCTGGGCTCCCTGGGCTCTTGTTCCAAAGGGCAGGAGGCTTTAGTCTTGTTCGCCTTGATCTGTAGTCCGTCCGTGTTTCTAACGGGCTTGGCAAGCTGGGGGAATGGTGAAACTGGCTTGACTTTGCTTCCTGGCACACTTGTGCCTTTGCATGAGGTGTGTTGGTTTGTGTGAGGGGCAGAGAAATGGGTTTGGGATCAGGGCCAGGCATTTTGTAGCTTGGCTGTGTATTCTTGCAGGGGAAGCCCTTAGACCTTTTAGGGTCGTGTTAATTTCTCCCGGACACCTTTCTTTCTTTCTTTATGCGTTTGGGTCTTTGTGTATTTCTGTAACTCGGTAGGTAGTTGTAAACGTGTTTGTGGTCCTAGGTGTATGCAGGTATGTATTCATTGACTGGGTTCTCCGAGGAAGGTTGGTTTGGTATTTTCAGGCGAGGGACTCTCCCTTTGGGCCTGGGCAGTCATGGACAGTGACCGTCCTCCCGACCACTCCGTGCTGCCTGGGAAGCTGCGGGGACAGGCGCCTGCTGCCACACGCAGCAAGTTTTCTCCTGGAGCTTAAGCTGTCAAGGTTTTGGCCTGAGACCCCTTGAACTGTGATCCTGCCTTTTGTCTGCCTTCTGGGTGTCTGGGATTCTAGGCGTGAGACCCTGCAGGGGACTTGTTGGTTTTTAGAAGGAGAGCGTTGCCCTGTAGCTCATGCCGACCTGGTAGCTGGGGTCCCCCTGTCTCAGCCCCGCAAGGGCAGGAATGACATGTGTGCGCCCTCCTCGCTGGCTTTAGGTGTGTTTTGTGCTTCGGTAGCTTAGTTTGTTACTTTGGTGTTTTTCACTGGGATAGATTGTGTGTGTAGGGTGTGGGTGTGATCCATTTTAAAAATTCTAAATCGGCCTGGCCTGTGGGGTCCACTGGTTTGACTGTCCCCCCGCCCCCTTAGGGGTCCCCTAGGGCCCGACTTAAGGCAGCGGTCTGTCCGGAAGCGTCTCTTTTCTCTTTCTCCCACGTGTATGCAGTGCAGTCAGTCCCTTCTGGCATATAGCCTTCTCTACTCACCCTCATTCACCCTCCCCCATGCCACAAGCACCCGACCACACACAGGCTGTACCTACTGGACAGACCTGTCTTCCTGATGAAGGTTAATGTGAGTGTACCAAGGGCTTCCTCACTGTTTCCCTGCAGGGAGTCCACCTCACCTCTTTGTGGTCACCTCCTCACCTTGCTCTCCCTTACCCTCTGACCTCCTGCCCTGGAGTTTTCAGGACTTAGAATTCCTATGCTGCTCCTAGACTCTCCGAGCAGGGTTGTTTCTTTGAACCTTCTCCTGGATGCTCTCCTTCCTTTTTCCTTGGCCTCCCCCCTCCCTCCCCCGAGATGTCCAAACAGTGTTCTTTGCTTTAACTTCCTGAAGTGTGCATTTCAATTCGTTCTTCTCTAGATGTTCGTAGAATCCATTGTCACCACCGTGGAAGAAGCAGTGTGTACATTGCCGACCCCGGGCCCCAAGACCCCCTGTCCCCTGGGTATTTCAGGCTTCCAAAGGGTGTGGTTAAATGGTACTTTTCCTTAGTTCCCCCAGTGTGCGTGTCAATTCGTCCTTCCCTGGACTTTGTTAGTGGAAACCATCCTGAAGAAGCAGTGAAGGTACATTTGAGTCATGGTGCCCCAAGCCCCCTGCCCTCTCCCCGCCAGACTAGCAGACACCATGAGCTCTTGGTATTTCTGACTTCCTACAGCGGCAGGGGGTCCTTGTGGCCCTGCAGGGTTGTAAAGTAGGGAAGCCTTAGAGTAGGTGGCCACGCCTTGGTGAACTCATGTGTTTGTCTGGTTTTGCATGCAGGGATGGGGTTGCGTGGTTGGCAAGACGTGGTAAGAAGCATCACTCGGAGGCCCGTTTCAGCTAGAAGAAGTTTTATTTCACTACACTCGGATGACTTCCTTCATCAGGCATGGATCTGCTCTAAGGTGAGGTGGGGACGGTGGGGATCTCCTGGAGTGTAGCTTGGAGGTGCTGGGAGCAAAGAGGAGGAGAGGATTGGAAAATGTCCAGGGAGTGTGGGGGACGCTTGGAAAGAATGAGTGGTGCAATTTTGAAAACTTAGGGGAGACCAACGCTTTGGGGGAGGAGGGCAGGGCTGAGCAGGTTCCCTGGCTGGTGGGTTCCAGTGAGCTGAGGCAGGTGCCCTGGCCCTGATCTGTGAAGTGCTGTGTTTGTGCATAGCAGACAGAGGCAGTTTTGGGCAAAGGATCCCACCAAGCCTTCCTCCCAGCTTCCTGGGCTGGCCCGGGCTGTTGAGGGAGGGCAGGGCTGGTGGGGGTGGGTCAGGGGAGTGGATGGCCAGCAGGTGGAGGGAGGTGGGCCCTGCAGAGCTGCGGAGGGTGTGTGGGGGGGGGAGGTCGGAGCTGGGCTCCAGGTCCCTGCAGGCCACCCAAGCCCGGGGGGCTTCTGGAGAAATGCAGAGAAGAGGAGGGCTCCTGGTGCTCTTCCTCTGGGAGAGAGGCAGTGGGTCCTTCTGGGCAGGCCAAGTTCAGTGTTTGGGACGTTTACCCCCCCGCCCCCCCGTGCGCCGTGCGCTGTGCAGCTGGGCTCTGGGCAGCGTTTGAAGCTGCCTTCTGACAGGCTTGTCTTTTTTAGGCTCCCTGCCAGCCGCCTGAGGGAGTCCCCCCTGGGGCCTTTGCCGCCCTGAGCGGCCAGGCATCTCGGGGGCGCGCAGGCGCGCGCACACGGAGGACCCGAGAACCGACCAGCCTCCCGGGTGAGTGAGCAAGGGGACCCGGCCGGATGGGCTGCAGCAGCCAGGGCTTGGGGCCTCGGCGCTGTGGAGTGGGCCACTTGGGAGGAGGACGTTCGGGCAGCCGCTAGGTGAGGCAGCGCCACCTCCACTGGGAGACCCGTGCTGGCGGGAAGGCCCCTGCACCCGCCTGGGGCGTGGCGCACCTCCCTAGCGGCCGGCCCGGAAAGGGGATGGTGGCGTCGGCAGCGGCGGCGGCGGCGGCGGCGAGGCAGGAGCTTCAAGGCGGCGGCTTGCCTCCGCCCAGGGGTTTGTGTCAAGTCCCCCCGTTTTCGGTATTCGGAAGACTGTCAACCTCCAGGTGAGTTCCCTGTCCTAGCTTGCTTGTTTGCCTGCTGGCTGTCTTTCCTGGCTTGCCTTGGCTTCGCTTGTGATGGGTGCCTGGGCTCCCTGGGCTCTTGTTCCAAAGGGCAGGAGGCTTTAGTCTTGTTCGCCTTGATCTGTAGTCCGTCCGTGTTTCTAACGGGCTTGGCAAGCTGGGGGAATGGTGAAACTGGCTTGACTTTGCTTCCTGGCACACTTGTGCCTTTGGATGAGGTGTGTTGGTTTGTGTGAGGGGCAGAGAAATGGGTTTGGGATCAGGGCCAGGCATTTTGTAGCTTGGCTGTGTATTCTTGCAGGGGAAGCCCTTAGACCTTTTAGGGTCGTGTTAATTTCTCCCGGACACCTTTCTTTCTTTCTTTATGCGTTTGGGTCTTTGTGTATTTCTGTAACTCGGTAGGTAGTTGTAAACGTGTTTGTGGTCCTAGGTGTATGCAGGTATGTATTCATTGACTGGGTTCTCCGAGGAAGGTTGGTTTGGTATTTTCAGGCGAGGGACTCTCCCTTTGGGCCTGGGCAGTCATGGACAGTGACCGTCCTCCCGACCACTCCGTGCTGCCTGGGAAGCTGCGGGGACAGGCGCCTGCTGCCACACGCAGCAAGTTTTCTCCTGGAGCTTAAGCTGTCAAGGTTTTGGCCTGAGACCCCTTGAACTGTGATCCTGCCTTTTGTCTGCCTTCTGGGTGTCTGGGATTCTAGGCGTGAGACCCTGCAGGGGACTTGTTGGTTTTTAGAAGGAGAGCGTTGCCCTGTAGCTCATGCCGACCTGGTAGCTGGGGTCCCCCTGTCTCAGCCCCGCAAGGGCAGGAATGACATGTGTGCGCCCTCCTCGCTGGCTTTAGGTGTGTTTTGTGCTTCGGTAGCTTAGTTTGTTACTTTGGTGTTTTTCACTGGGATAGATTGTGTGTGTAGGGTGTGGGTGTGATCCATTTTAAAAATTCTAAATCGGCCTGGCCTGTGGGGTCCACTGGTTTGACTGTCCCCCCGCCCCCTTAGGGGTCCCCTAGGGCCCGACTTAAGGCAGCGGTCTGGCCGGAAGCGTCTCTTTTCTCTTTCTCCCACGTGTATGCAGTGCAGTCAGTCCCTTCTGGCATATAGCCTTCTCTACTCACCCTCATTCACCCTCCCCCATGCCACAAGCACCCGACCACACACAGGCTGTACCTACTGGACAGACCTGTCTTCCTGATGAAGGTTAATGTGAGTGTACCAAGGGCTTCCTCACTGTTTCCCTGCAGGGAGTCCACCTCACCTCTTTGTGGTCACCTCCTCACCTTGCTCTCCCTTACCCTCTGACCTCCTGCCCTGGAGTTTTCAGGACTTAGAATTCCTATGCTGCTCCTAGACTCTCCGAGCAGGGTTGTTTCTTTGAACCTTCTCCTGGATGCTCTCCTTCCTTTTTCCTTGGCCTCCCCCCTCCCTCCCCCGAGATGTCCAAACAGTGTTCTTTGCTTTAACTTCCTGAAGTGTGCATTTCAATTCGTTCTTCTCTAGATGTTCGTAGAATCCATTGTCACCACCGTGGAAGAAGCAGTGTGTACATTGCCGACCCCGGGCCCCAAGACCCCCTGTCCCCTGGGTATTTCAGGCTTCCAAAGGGTGTGGTTAAATGGTACTTTTCCTTAGTTCCCCCAGTGTGCGTGTCAATTCGTCCTTCCCTGGACTTTGGTAGTGGAAACCATCCTGAAGAAGCAGTGAAGGTACATTTGAGTCATGGTGCCCCAAGCCCCCTGCCCTCTCCCCGCCAGACTAGCAGACACCATGAGCTCTTGGTATTTCTGACTTCCTACAGCGGCAGGGGGTCCTTGTGGCCCTGCAGGGTTGTAAAGTAGGGAAGCCTTAGAGTAGGTGGCCACGCCTTGGTGAACTCATGTGTTTGTCTGGTTTTGCATGCAGGGATGGGGTTGCGTGGTTGGCAAGACGTGGTAAGAAGCATCACTCGGAGGCCCGTTTCAGCTAGAAGAAGTTTTATTTCACTACACTCGGATGACTTCCTTCATCAGGCATGGATCTGCTCTAAGGTGAGGTGGGGACGGTGGGGATCTCCTGGAGTGTAGCTTGGAGGTGCTGGGAGCAAAGAGGAGGAGAGGATTGGAAAATGTCCAGGGAGTGTGGGGGACGCTTGGAAAGAATGAGTGGTGCAATTTTGAAAACTTAGGGGAGACCAACGCTTTGGGGGAGGAGGGCAGGGCTGAGCAGGTTCCCTGGCTGGTGGGTTCCAGTGAGCTGAGGCAGGTGCCCTGGCCCTGATCTGTGAAGTGCTGTGTTTGTGCATAGCAGACAGAGGCAGTTTTGGGCAAAGGATCCCACCAAGCCTTCCTCCCAGCTTCCTGGGCTGGCCCGGGCTGTTGAGGGAGGGCAGGGCTGGTGGGGGTGGGTCAGGGGAGTGGATGGCCAGCAGGTGGAGGGAGGTGGGCCCTGCAGAGCTGCGGAGGGTGTGTGGGGGGGGGAGGTCGGAGCTGGGCTCCAGGTCCCTGCAGGCCACCCAAGCCCGGGGGGCTCCTGGAGAAATGCAGAGAAGAGGAGGGCTCCTGGTGCTCTTCCTCTGGGAGAGAGGCAGTGGGTCCTTCTGGGCAGGCCAAGTTCAGTGTTTGGGACGTTTACCCCCCCGCCCCCCCGTGCGCCGTGCGCTGTGCAGCTGGGCTCTGGGCAGCGCTTGAAGCTGCCTTCTGACAGGCTTGTCTTTTTTAGGCTCCCTGCCAGCCGCCTGAGGGAGTCCCCCCTGGGGCCTTTGCCGCCCTGAGCGGCCAGGCATCTCGGGGGCGCGCAGGCGCGCGCACACGGAGGACCCGAGAACCGACCAGCCTCCCGGGTGAGTGAGCAAGGGGACCCGGCCGGATGGGCTGCAGCAGCCAGGGCTTGGGGCCTCGGCGCTGTGGAGTGGGCCACTTGGGAGGAGGACGTTCGGGCAGCCGCTAGGTGAGGCAGCGCCACCTCCACTGGGAGACCCGTGCTGGCGGGAAGGCCCCTGCACCCGCCTGGGGCGTGGCGCACCTCCCTAGCGGCCGGCCCGGAAAGGGGATGGTGGCGTCGGCGGCGGCGGCGGCGGCGGCGGCGAGGCAGGAGCTTCAAGGCGGCGGCTTGCCTCCGCCCAGGGGTTTGTGTCAAGTCCCCCCGTTTTCGGTATTCGGAAGACTGTCAACCTCCAGGTGAGTTCCCTGTCCTAGCTTGCTTGTTTGCCTGCTGGCTGTCTTTCCTGGCTTGCCTTGGCTTCGCTTGTGATGGGTGCCTGGGCTCCCTGGGCTCTTGTTCCAAAGGGCAGGAGGCTTTAGTCTTGTTCGCCTTGATCTGTAGTCCGTCCGTGTTTCTAACGGGCTTGGCAAGCTGGGGGAATGGTGAAACTGGCTTGACTTTGCTTCCTGGCACACTTGTGCCTTTGGATGAGGTGTGTTGGTTTGTGTGAGGGGCAGAGAAATGGGTTTGGGATCAGGGCCAGGCATTTTGTAGCTTGGCTGTGTATTCTTGCAGGGGAAGCCCTTAGACCTTTTAGGGTCGTGTTAATTTCTCCTGGACACCTTTCTTTCTTTCTTTATGCGTTTGGGTCTTTGTGTATTTCTGTAACTCGGTAGGTAGTTGTAAACGTGTTTGTGGTCCTAGGTGTATGCAGGTATGTATTCATTGACTGGGTTCTCCGAGGAAGGTTGGTTTGGTATTTTCAGGCGAGGGACTCTCCCTTTGGGCCTGGGCAGTCATGGACAGTGACCGTCCTCCCGACCACTCCGTGCTGCCTGGGAAGCTGCGGGGACAGGCGCCTGCTGCCACACGCAGCAAGTTTTCTCCTGGAGCTTAAGCTGTCAAGGTTTTGGCCTGAGACCCCTTGAACTGTGATCCTGCCTTTTGTCTGCCTTCTGGGTGTCTGGGATTCTAGGCGTGAGACCCTGCAGGGGACTTGTTGGTTTTTAGAAGGAGAGCGTTGCCCTGTAGCTCATGCCGACCTGGTAGCTGGGGTCCCCCTGTCTCAGCCCCGCAAGGGCAGGAATGACATGTGTGCGCCCTCCTCGCTGGCTTTAGGTGTGTTTTGTGCTTCGGTAGCTTAGTTTGTTACTTTGGTGTTTTTCACTGGGATAGATTGTGTGTGTAGGGTGTGGGTGTGATCCATTTTAAAAATTCTAAATCGGCCTGGCCTGTGGGGTCCACTGGTTTGACTGTCCCCCCGCCCCCTTAGGGGTCCCCTAGGGCCCGACTTAAGGCAGCGGTCTGGCCGGAAGCGTCTCTTTTCTCTTTCTCCCACGTGTATGCAGTGCAGTCAGTCCCTTCTGGCATATAGCCTTCTCTACTCACCCTCATTCACCCTCCCCCATGCCACAAGCACCCGACCACACACAGGCTGTACCTACTGGACAGACCTGTCTTCCTGATGAAGGTTAATGTGAGTGTACCAAGGGCTTCCTCACTGTTTCCCTGCAGGGAGTCCACCTCACCTCTTTGTGGTCACCTCCTCACCTTGCTCTCCCTTACCCTCTGACCTCCTGCCCTGGAGTTTTCAGGACTTAGAATTCCTATGCTGCTCCTAGACTCTCCGAGCAGGGTTGTTTCTTTGAACCTTCTCCTGGATGCTCTCCTTCCTTTTTCCTTGGCCTCCCCCCTCCCTCCCCCGAGATGTCCAAACAGTGTTCTTTGCTTTAACTTCCTGAAGTGTGCATTTCAATTCGTTCTTCTCTAGATGTTCGTAGAATCCATTGTCACCACCGTGGAAGAAGCAGTGTGTACATTGCCGACCCCGGGCCCCAAGACCCCCTGTCCCCTGGGTATTTCAGGCTTCCAAAGGGTGTGGTTAAATGGTACTTTTCCTTAGTTCCCCCAGTGTGCGTGTCAATTCGTCCTTCCCTGGACTTTGGTAGTGGAAACCATCCTGAAGAAGCAGTGAAGGTACATTTGAGTCATGGTGCCCCAAGCCCCCTGCCCTCTCCCCGCCAGACTAGCAGACACCATGAGCTCTTGGTATTTCTGACTTCCTACAGCGGCAGGGGGTCCTTGTGGCCCTGCAGGGTTGTAAAGTAGGGAAGCCTTAGAGTAGGTGGCCACGCCTTGGTGAACTCATGTGTTTGTCTGGTTTTGCATGCAGGGATGGGGTTGCGTGGTTGGCAAGACGTGGTAAGAAGCATCACTCGGAGGCCCGTTTCAGCTAGAAGAAGTTTTATTTCACTACACTCGGATGACTTCCTTCATCAGGCATGGATCTGCTCTAAGGTGAGGTGGGGACGGTGGGGATCTCCTGGAGTGTAGCTTGGAGGTGCTGGGAGCAAAGAGGAGGAGAGGATTGGAAAATGTCCAGGGAGTGTGGGGGACGCTTGGAAAGAATGAGTGGTGCAATTTTGAAAACTTAGGGGAGACCAACGCTTTGGGGGAGGAGGGCAGGGCTGAGCAGGTTCCCTGGCTGGTGGGTTCCAGTGAGCTGAGGCAGGTGCCCTGGCCCTGATCTGTGAAGTGCTGTGTTTGTGCATAGCAGACAGAGGCAGTTTTGGGCAAAGGATCCCACCAAGCCTTCCTCCCAGCTTCCTGGGCTGGCCCGGGCTGTTGAGGGAGGGCAGGGCTGGTGGGGGTGGGTCAGGGGAGTGGATGGCCAGCAGGTGGAGGGAGGTGGGCCCTGCAGAGCTGCGGAGGGTGTGTGGGGGGGGGAGGTCGGAGCTGGGCTCCAGGTCCCTGCAGGCCACCCAAGCCCGGGGGGCTCCTGGAGAAATGCAGAGAAGAGGAGGGCTCCTGGTGCTCTTCCTCTGGGAGAGAGGCAGTGGGTCCTTCTGGGCAGGCCAAGTTCAGTGTTTGGGACGTTTACCCCCCCGCCCCCCCGTGCGCCGTGCGCTGTGCAGCTGGGCTCTGGGCAGCGCTTGAAGCTGCCTTCTGACAGGCTTGTCTTTTTTAGGCTCCCTGCCAGCCGCCTGAGGGAGTCCCCCCTGGGGCCTTTGCCGCCCTGAGCGGCCAGGCATCTCGGGGGCGCGCAGGCGCGCGCACACGGAGGACCCGAGAACCGACCAGCCTCCCGGGTGAGTGAGCAAGGGGACCCGGCCGGATGGGCTGCAGCAGCCAGGGCTTGGGGCCTCGGCGCTGTGGAGTGGGCCACTTGGGAGGAGGACGTTCGGGCAGCCGCTAGGTGAGGCAGCGCCACCTCCACTGGGAGACCCGTGCTGGCGGGAAGGCCCCTGCACCCGCCTGGGGCGTGGCGCACCTCCCTAGCGGCCGGCCCGGAAAGGGGATGGTGGCGTCGGCGGCGGCGGCGGCGGCGGCGGCGAGGCAGGAGCTTCAAGGCGGCGGCTTGCCTCCGCCCAGGGGTTTGTGTCAAGTCCCCCCGTTTTCGGTATTCGGAAGACTGTCAACCTCCAGGTGAGTTCCCTGTCCTAGCTTGCTTGTTTGCCTGCTGGCTGTCTTTCCTGGCTTGCCTTGGCTTCGCTTGTGATGGGTGCCTGGGCTCCCTGGGCTCTTGTTCCAAAGGGCAGGAGGCTTTAGTCTTGTTCGCCTTGATCTGTAGTCCGTCCGTGTTTCTAACGGGCTTGGCAAGCTGGGGGAATGGTGAAACTGGCTTGACTTTGCTTCCTGGCACACTTGTGCCTTTGGATGAGGTGTGTTGGTTTGTGTGAGGGGCAGAGAAATGGGTTTGGGATCAGGGCCAGGCATTTTGTAGCTTGGCTGTGTATTCTTGCAGGGGAAGCCCTTAGACCTTTTAGGGTCGTGTTAATTTCTCCTGGACACCTTTCTTTCTTTCTTTATGCGTTTGGGTCTTTGTGTATTTCTGTAACTCGGTAGGTAGTTGTAAACGTGTTTGTGGTCCTAGGTGTATGCAGGTATGTATTCATTGACTGGGTTCTCCGAGGAAGGTTGGTTTGGTATTTTCAGGCGAGGGACTCTCCCTTTGGGCCTGGGCAGTCATGGACAGTGACCGTCCTCCCGACCACTCCGTGCTGCCTGGGAAGCTGCGGGGACAGGCGCCTGCTGCCACACGCAGCAAGTTTTCTCCTGGAGCTTAAGCTGTCAAGGTTTTGGCCTGAGACCCCTTGAACTGTGATCCTGCCTTTTGTCTGCCTTCTGGGTGTCTGGGATTCTAGGCGTGAGACCCTGCAGGGGACTTGTTGGTTTTTAGAAGGAGAGCGTTGCCCTGTAGCTCATGCCGACCTGGTAGCTGGGGTCCCCCTGTCTCAGCCCCGCAAGGGCAGGAATGACATGTGTGCGCCCTCCTCGCTGGCTTTAGGTGTGTTTTGTGCTTCGGTAGCTTAGTTTGTTACTTTGGTGTTTTTCACTGGGATAGATTGTGTGTGTAGGGTGTGGGTGTGATCCATTTTAAAAATTCTAAATCGGCCTGGCCTGTGGGGTCCACTGGTTTGACTGTCCCCCCGCCCCCTTAGGGGTCCCCTAGGGCCCGACTTAAGGCAGCGGTCTGTCCGGAAGCGTCTCTTTTCTCTTTCTCCCACGTGTATGCAGTGCAGTCAGTCCCTTCTGGCATATAGCCTTCTCTACTCACCCTCATTCACCCTCCCCCATGCCACAAGCACCCGACCACACACAGGCTGTACCTACTGGACAGACCTGTCTTCCTGATGAAGGTTAATGTGAGTGTACCAAGGGCTTCCTCACTGTTTCCCTGCAGGGAGTCCACCTCACCTCTTTGTGGTCACCTCCTCACCTTGCTCTCCCTTACCCTCTGACCTCCTGCCCTGGAGTTTTCAGGACTTAGAATTCCTATGCTGCTCCTAGACTCTCCGAGCAGGGTTGTTTCTTTGAACCTTCTCCTGGATGCTCTCCTTCCTTTTTCCTTGGCCTCCCCCCTCCCTCCCCCGAGATGTCCAAACAGTGTTCTTTGCTTTAACTTCCTGAAGTGTGCATTTCAATTCGTTCTTCTCTAGATGTTCGTAGAATCCATTGTCACCACCGTGGAAGAAGCAGTGTGTACATTGCCGACCCCGGGCCCCAAGACCCCCTGTCCCCTGGGTATTTCAGGCTTCCAAAGGGTGTGGTTAAATGGTACTTTTCCTTAGTTCCCCCAGTGTGCGTGTCAATTCGTCCTTCCCTGGACTTTGTTAGTGGAAACCATCCTGAAGAAGCAGTGAAGGTACATTTGAGTCATGGTGCCCCAAGCCCCCTGCCCTCTCCCCGCCAGACTAGCAGACACCATGAGCTCTTGGTATTTCTGACTTCCTACAGCGGCAGGGGGTCCTTGTGGCCCTGCAGGGTTGTAAAGTAGGGAAGCCTTAGAGTAGGTGGCCACGCCTTGGTGAACTCATGTGTTTGTCTGGTTTTGCATGCAGGGATGGGGTTGCGTGGTTGGCAAGACGTGGTAAGAAGCATCACTCGGAGGCCCGTTTCAGCTAGAAGAAGTTTTATTTCACTACACTCGGATGACTTCCTTCATCAGGCATGGATCTGCTCTAAGGTGAGGTGGGGACGGTGGGGATCTCCTGGAGTGTAGCTTGGAGGTGCTGGGAGCAAAGAGGAGGAGAGGATTGGAAAATGTCCAGGGAGTGTGGGGGACGCTTGGAAAGAATGAGTGGTGCAATTTTGAAAACTTAGGGGAGACCAACGCTTTGGGGGAGGAGGGCAGGGCTGAGCAGGTTCCCTGGCTGGTGGGTTCCAGTGAGCTGAGGCAGGTGCCCTGGCCCTGATCTGTGAAGTGCTGTGTTTGTGCATAGCAGACAGAGGCAGTTTTGGGCAAAGGATCCCACCAAGCCTTCCTCCCAGCTTCCTGGGCTGGCCCGGGCTGTTGAGGGAGGGCAGGGCTGGTGGGGGTGGGTCAGGGGAGTGGATGGCCAGCAGGTGGAGGGAGGTGGGCCCTGCAGAGCTGCGGAGGGTGTGTGGGGGGGGGAGGTCGGAGCTGGGCTCCAGGTCCCTGCAGGCCACCCAAGCCCGGGGGGCTTCTGGAGAAATGCAGAGAAGAGGAGGGCTCCTGGTGCTCTTCCTCTGGGAGAGAGGCAGTGGGTCCTTCTGGGCAGGCCAAGTTCAGTGTTTGGGACGTTTACCCCCCCGCCCCCCCGTGCGCCGTGCGCTGTGCAGCTGGGCTCTGGGCAGCGTTTGAAGCTGCCTTCTGACAGGCTTGTCTTTTTTAGGCTCCCTGCCAGCCGCCTGAGGGAGTCCCCCCTGGGGCCTTTGCCGCCCTGAGCGGCCAGGCATCTCGGGGGCGCGCAGGCGCGCGCACACGGAGGACCCGAGAACCGACCAGCCTCCCGGGTGAGTGAGCAAGGGGACCCGGCCGGATGGGCTGCAGCAGCCAGGGCTTGGGGCCTCGGCGCTGTGGAGTGGGCCACTTGGGAGGAGGACGTTCGGGCAGCCGCTAGGTGAGGCAGCGCCACCTCCACTGGGAGACCCGTGCTGGCGGGAAGGCCCCTGCACCCGCCTGGGGCGTGGCGCACCTCCCTAGCGGCCGGCCCGGAAAGGGGATGGTGGCGTCGGCAGCGGCGGCGGCGGCGGCGGCGAGGCAGGAGCTTCAAGGCGGCGGCTTGCCTCCGCCCAGGGGTTTGTGTCAAGTCCCCCCGTTTTCGGTATTCGGAAGACTGTCAACCTCCAGGTGAGTTCCCTGTCCTAGCTTGCTTGTTTGCCTGCTGGCTGTCTTTCCTGGCTTGCCTTGGCTTCGCTTGTGATGGGTGCCTGGGCTCCCTGGGCTCTTGTTCCAAAGGGCAGGAGGCTTTAGTCTTGTTCGCCTTGATCTGTAGTCCGTCCGTGTTTCTAACGGGCTTGGCAAGCTGGGGGAATGGTGAAACTGGCTTGACTTTGCTTCCTGGCACACTTGTGCCTTTGGATGAGGTGTGTTGGTTTGTGTGAGGGGCAGAGAAATGGGTTTGGGATCAGGGCCAGGCATTTTGTAGCTTGGCTGTGTATTCTTGCAGGGGAAGCCCTTAGACCTTTTAGGGTCGTGTTAATTTCTCCCGGACACCTTTCTTTCTTTCTTTATGCGTTTGGGTCTTTGTGTATTTCTGTAACTCGGTAGGTAGTTGTAAACGTGTTTGTGGTCCTAGGTGTATGCAGGTATGTATTCATTGACTGGGTTCTCCGAGGAAGGTTGGTTTGGTATTTTCAGGCGAGGGACTCTCCCTTTGGGCCTGGGCAGTCATGGACAGTGACCGTCCTCCCGACCACTCCGTGCTGCCTGGGAAGCTGCGGGGACAGGCGCCTGCTGCCACACGCAGCAAGTTTTCTCCTGGAGCTTAAGCTGTCAAGGTTTTGGCCTGAGACCCCTTGAACTGTGATCCTGCCTTTTGTCTGCCTTCTGGGTGTCTGGGATTCTAGGCGTGAGACCCTGCAGGGGACTTGTTGGTTTTTAGAAGGAGAGCGTTGCCCTGTAGCTCATGCCGACCTGGTAGCTGGGGTCCCCCTGTCTCAGCCCCGCAAGGGCAGGAATGACATGTGTGCGCCCTCCTCGCTGGCTTTAGGTGTGTTTTGTGCTTCGGTAGCTTAGTTTGTTACTTTGGTGTTTTTCACTGGGATAGATTGTGTGTGTAGGGTGTGGGTGTGATCCATTTTAAAAATTCTAAATCGGCCTGGCCTGTGGGGTCCACTGGTTTGACTGTCCCCCCGCCCCCTTAGGGGTCCCCTAGGGCCCGACTTAAGGCAGCGGTCTGGCCGGAAGCGTCTCTTTTCTCTTTCTCCCACGTGTATGCAGTGCAGTCAGTCCCTTCTGGCATATAGCCTTCTCTACTCACCCTCATTCACCCTCCCCCATGCCACAAGCACCCGACCACACACAGGCTGTACCTACTGGACAGACCTGTCTTCCTGATGAAGGTTAATGTGAGTGTACCAAGGGCTTCCTCACTGTTTCCCTGCAGGGAGTCCACCTCACCTCTTTGTGGTCACCTCCTCACCTTGCTCTCCCTTACCCTCTGACCTCCTGCCCTGGAGTTTTCAGGACTTAGAATTCCTATGCTGCTCCTAGACTCTCCGAGCAGGGTTGTTTCTTTGAACCTTCTCCTGGATGCTCTCCTTCCTTTTTCCTTGGCCTCCCCCCTCCCTCCCCCGAGATGTCCAAACAGTGTTCTTTGCTTTAACTTCCTGAAGTGTGCATTTCAATTCGTTCTTCTCTAGATGTTCGTAGAATCCATTGTCACCACCGTGGAAGAAGCAGTGTGTACATTGCCGACCCCGGGCCCCAAGACCCCCTGTCCCCTGGGTATTTCAGGCTTCCAAAGGGTGTGGTTAAATGGTACTTTTCCTTAGTTCCCCCAGTGTGCGTGTCAATTCGTCCTTCCCTGGACTTTGGTAGTGGAAACCATCCTGAAGAAGCAGTGAAGGTACATTTGAGTCATGGTGCCCCAAGCCCCCTGCCCTCTCCCCGCCAGACTAGCAGACACCATGAGCTCTTGGTATTTCTGACTTCCTACAGCGGCAGGGGGTCCTTGTGGCCCTGCAGGGTTGTAAAGTAGGGAAGCCTTAGAGTAGGTGGCCACGCCTTGGTGAACTCATGTGTTTGTCTGGTTTTGCATGCAGGGATGGGGTTGCGTGGTTGGCAAGACGTGGTAAGAAGCATCACTCGGAGGCCCGTTTCAGCTAGAAGAAGTTTTATTTCACTACACTCGGATGACTTCCTTCATCAGGCATGGATCTGCTCTAAGGTGAGGTGGGGACGGTGGGGATCTCCTGGAGTGTAGCTTGGAGGTGCTGGGAGCAAAGAGGAGGAGAGGATTGGAAAATGTCCAGGGAGTGTGGGGGACGCTTGGAAAGAATGAGTGGTGCAATTTTGAAAACTTAGGGGAGACCAACGCTTTGGGGGAGGAGGGCAGGGCTGAGCAGGTTCCCTGGCTGGTGGGTTCCAGTGAGCTGAGGCAGGTGCCCTGGCCCTGATCTGTGAAGTGCTGTGTTTGTGCATAGCAGACAGAGGCAGTTTTGGGCAAAGGATCCCACCAAGCCTTCCTCCCAGCTTCCTGGGCTGGCCCGGGCTGTTGAGGGAGGGCAGGGCTGGTGGGGGTGGGTCAGGGGAGTGGATGGCCAGCAGGTGGAGGGAGGTGGGCCCTGCAGAGCTGCGGAGGGTGTGTGGGGGGGGGAGGTCGGAGCTGGGCTCCAGGTCCCTGCAGGCCACCCAAGCCCGGGGGGCTCCTGGAGAAATGCAGAGAAGAGGAGGGCTCCTGGTGCTCTTCCTCTGGGAGAGAGGCAGTGGGTCCTTCTGGGCAGGCCAAGTTCAGTGTTTGGGACGTTTACCCCCCCGCCCCCCCGTGCGCCGTGCGCTGTGCAGCTGGGCTCTGGGCAGCGCTTGAAGCTGCCTTCTGACAGGCTTGTCTTTTTTAGGCTCCCTGCCAGCCGCCTGAGGGAGTCCCCCCTGGGGCCTTTGCCGCCCTGAGCGGCCAGGCATCTCGGGGGCGCGCAGGCGCGCGCACACGGAGGACCCGAGAACCGACCAGCCTCCCGGGTGAGTGAGCAAGGGGACCCGGCCGGATGGGCTGCAGCAGCCAGGGCTTGGGGCCTCGGCGCTGTGGAGTGGGCCACTTGGGAGGAGGACGTTCGGGCAGCCGCTAGGTGAGGCAGCGCCACCTCCACTGGGAGACCCGTGCTGGCGGGAAGGCCCCTGCACCCGCCTGGGGCGTGGCGCACCTCCCTAGCGGCCGGCCCGGAAAGGGGATGGTGGCGTCGGCGGCGGCGGCGGCGGCGGCGGCGAGGCAGGAGCTTCAAGGCGGCGGCTTGCCTCCGCCCAGGGGTTTGTGTCAAGTCCCCCCGTTTTCGGTATTCGGAAGACTGTCAACCTCCAGGTGAGTTCCCTGTCCTAGCTTGCTTGTTTGCCTGCTGGCTGTCTTTCCTGGCTTGCCTTGGCTTCGCTTGTGATGGGTGCCTGGGCTCCCTGGGCTCTTGTTCCAAAGGGCAGGAGGCTTTAGTCTTGTTCGCCTTGATCTGTAGTCCGTCCGTGTTTCTAACGGGCTTGGCAAGCTGGGGGAATGGTGAAACTGGCTTGACTTTGCTTCCTGGCACACTTGTGCCTTTGGATGAGGTGTGTTGGTTTGTGTGAGGGGCAGAGAAATGGGTTTGGGATCAGGGCCAGGCATTTTGTAGCTTGGCTGTGTATTCTTGCAGGGGAAGCCCTTAGACCTTTTAGGGTCGTGTTAATTTCTCCTGGACACCTTTCTTTCTTTCTTTATGCGTTTGGGTCTTTGTGTATTTCTGTAACTCGGTAGGTAGTTGTAAACGTGTTTGTGGTCCTAGGTGTATGCAGGTATGTATTCATTGACTGGGTTCTCCGAGGAAGGTTGGTTTGGTATTTTCAGGCGAGGGACTCTCCCTTTGGGCCTGGGCAGTCATGGACAGTGACCGTCCTCCCGACCACTCCGTGCTGCCTGGGAAGCTGCGGGGACAGGCGCCTGCTGCCACACGCAGCAAGTTTTCTCCTGGAGCTTAAGCTGTCAAGGTTTTGGCCTGAGACCCCTTGAACTGTGATCCTGCCTTTTGTCTGCCTTCTGGGTGTCTGGGATTCTAGGCGTGAGACCCTGCAGGGGACTTGTTGGTTTTTAGAAGGAGAGCGTTGCCCTGTAGCTCATGCCGACCTGGTAGCTGGGGTCCCCCTGTCTCAGCCCCGCAAGGGCAGGAATGACATGTGTGCGCCCTCCTCGCTGGCTTTAGGTGTGTTTTGTGCTTCGGTAGCTTAGTTTGTTACTTTGGTGTTTTTCACTGGGATAGATTGTGTGTGTAGGGTGTGGGTGTGATCCATTTTAAAAATTCTAAATCGGCCTGGCCTGTGGGGTCCACTGGTTTGACTGTCCCCCCGCCCCCTTAGGGGTCCCCTAGGGCCCGACTTAAGGCAGCGGTCTGGCCGGAAGCGTCTCTTTTCTCTTTCTCCCACGTGTATGCAGTGCAGTCAGTCCCTTCTGGCATATAGCCTTCTCTACTCACCCTCATTCACCCTCCCCCATGCCACAAGCACCCGACCACACACAGGCTGTACCTACTGGACAGACCTGTCTTCCTGATGAAGGTTAATGTGAGTGTACCAAGGGCTTCCTCACTGTTTCCCTGCAGGGAGTCCACCTCACCTCTTTGTGGTCACCTCCTCACCTTGCTCTCCCTTACCCTCTGACCTCCTGCCCTGGAGTTTTCAGGACTTAGAATTCCTATGCTGCTCCTAGACTCTCCGAGCAGGGTTGTTTCTTTGAACCTTCTCCTGGATGCTCTCCTTCCTTTTTCCTTGGCCTCCCCCCTCCCTCCCCCGAGATGTCCAAACAGTGTTCTTTGCTTTAACTTCCTGAAGTGTGCATTTCAATTCGTTCTTCTCTAGATGTTCGTAGAATCCATTGTCACCACCGTGGAAGAAGCAGTGTGTACATTGCCGACCCCGGGCCCCAAGACCCCCTGTCCCCTGGGTATTTCAGGCTTCCAAAGGGTGTGGTTAAATGGTACTTTTCCTTAGTTCCCCCAGTGTGCGTGTCAATTCGTCCTTCCCTGGACTTTGTTAGTGGAAACCATCCTGAAGAAGCAGTGAAGGTACATTTGAGTCATGGTGCCCCAAGCCCCCTGCCCTCTCCCCGCCAGACTAGCAGACACCATGAGCTCTTGGTATTTCTGACTTCCTACAGCGGCAGGGGGTCCTTGTGGCCCTGCAGGGTTGTAAAGTAGGGAAGCCTTAGAGTAGGTGGCCACGCCTTGGTGAACTCATGTGTTTGTCTGGTTTTGCATGCAGGGATGGGGTTGCGTGGTTGGCAAGACGTGGTAAGAAGCATCACTCGGAGGCCCGTTTCAGCTAGAAGAAGTTTTATTTCACTACACTCGGATGACTTCCTTCATCAGGCATGGATCTGCTCTAAGGTGAGGTGGGGACGGTGGGGATCTCCTGGAGTGTAGCTTGGAGGTGCTGGGAGCAAAGAGGAGGAGAGGATTGGAAAATGTCCAGGGAGTGTGGGGGACGCTTGGAAAGAATGAGTGGTGCAATTTTGAAAACTTAGGGGAGACCAACGCTTTGGGGGAGGAGGGCAGGGCTGAGCAGGTTCCCTGGCTGGTGGGTTCCAGTGAGCTGAGGCAGGTGCCCTGGCCCTGATCTGTGAAGTGCTGTGTTTGTGCATAGCAGACAGAGGCAGTTTTGGGCAAAGGATCCCACCAAGCCTTCCTCCCAGCTTCCTGGGCTGGCCCGGGCTGTTGAGGGAGGGCAGGGCTGGTGGGGGTGGGTCAGGGGAGTGGATGGCCAGCAGGTGGAGGGAGGTGGGCCCTGCAGAGCTGCGGAGGGTGTGTGGGGGGGGTAGGTCGGAGCTGGGCTCCAGGTCCCTGCAGGCCACCCAAGCCCGGGGGGCTCCTGGAGAAATGCAGAGAAGAGGAGGGCTCCTGGTGCTCTTCCTCTGGGAGAGAGGCAGTGGGTCCTTCTGGGCAGGCCAAGTTCAGTGTTTGGGACGTTTACCCCCCCGCCCCCCCGTGCGCCGTGCGCTGTGCAGCTGGGCTCTGGGCAGCGCTTGAAGCTGCCTTCTGACAGGCTTGTCTTTTTTAGGCTCCCTGCCAGCCGCCTGAGGGAGTCCCCCCTGGGGCCTTTGCCGCCCTGAGCGGCCAGGCATCTCGGGGGCGCGCAGGCGCGCGCACACGGAGGACCCGAGAACCGACCAGCCTCCCGGGTGAGTGAGCAAGGGGACCCGGCCGGATGGGCTGCAGCAGCCAGGGCTTGGGGCCTCGGCGCTGTGGAGTGGGCCACTTGGGAGGAGGACGTTCGGGCAGCCGCTAGGTGAGGCAGCGCCACCTCCACTGGGAGACCCGTGCTGGCGGGAAGGCCCCTGCACCCGCCTGGGGCGTGGCGCACCTCCCTAGCGGCCGGCCCGGAAAGGGGATGGTGGCGTCGGCGGCGGCGGCGGCGGCGGCGGCGAGGCAGGAGCTTCAAGGCGGCGGCTTGCCTCCGCCCAGGGGTTTGTGTCAAGTCCCCCCGTTTTCGGTATTCGGAAGACTGTCAACCTCCAGGTGAGTTCCCTGTCCTAGCTTGCTTGTTTGCCTGCTGGCTGTCTTTCCTGGCTTGCCTTGGCTTCGCTTGTGATGGGTGCCTGGGCTCCCTGGGCTCTTGTTCCAAAGGGCAGGAGGCTTTAGTCTTGTTCGCCTTGATCTGTAGTCCGTCCGTGTTTCTAACGGGCTTGGCAAGCTGGGGGAATGGTGAAACTGGCTTGACTTTGCTTCCTGGCACACTTGTGCCTTTGGATGAGGTGTGTTGGTTTGTGTGAGGGGCAGAGAAATGGGTTTGGGATCAGGGCCAGGCATTTTGTAGCTTGGCTGTGTATTCTTGCAGGGGAAGCCCTTAGACCTTTTAGGGTCGTGTTAATTTCTCCTGGACACCTTTCTTTCTTTCTTTATGCGTTTGGGTCTTTGTGTATTTCTGTAACTCGGTAGGTAGTTGTAAACGTGTTTGTGGTCCTAGGTGTATGCAGGTATGTATTCATTGACTGGGTTCTCCGAGGAAGGTTGGTTTGGTATTTTCAGGCGAGGGACTCTCCCTTTGGGCCTGGGCAGTCATGGACAGTGACCGTCCTCCCGACCACTCCGTGCTGCCTGGGAAGCTGCGGGGACAGGCGCCTGCTGCCACACGCAGCAAGTTTTCTCCTGGAGCTTAAGCTGTCAAGGTTTTGGCCTGAGACCCCTTGAACTGTGATCCTGCCTTTTGTCTGCCTTCTGGGTGTCTGGGATTCTAGGCGTGAGACCCTGCAGGGGACTTGTTGGTTTTTAGAAGGAGAGCGTTGCCCTGTAGCTCATGCCGACCTGGTAGCTGGGGTCCCCCTGTCTCAGCCCCGCAAGGGCAGGAATGACATGTGTGCGCCCTCCTCGCTGGCTTTAGGTGTGTTTTGTGCTTCGGTAGCTTAGTTTGTTACTTTGGTGTTTTTCACTGGGATAGATTGTGTGTGTAGGGTGTGGGTGTGATCCATTTTAAAAATTCTAAATCGGCCTGGCCTGTGGGGTCCACTGGTTTGACTGTCCCCCCGCCCCCTTAGGGGTCCCCTAGGGCCCGACTTAAGGCAGCGGTCTGGCCGGAAGCGTCTCTTTTCTCTTTCTCCCACGTGTATGCAGTGCAGTCAGTCCCTTCTGGCATATAGCCTTCTCTACTCACCCTCATTCACCCTCCCCCATGCCACAAGCACCCGACCACACACAGGCTGTACCTACTGGACAGACCTGTCTTCCTGATGAAGGTTAATGTGAGTGTACCAAGGGCTTCCTCACTGTTTCCCTGCAGGGAGTCCACCTCACCTCTTTGTGGTCACCTCCTCACCTTGCTCTCCCTTACCCTCTGACCTCCTGCCCTGGAGTTTTCAGGACTTAGAATTCCTATGCTGCTCCTAGACTCTCCGAGCAGGGTTGTTTCTTTGAACCTTCTCCTGGATGCTCTCCTTCCTTTTTCCTTGGCCTCCCCCCTCCCTCCCCCGAGATGTCCAAACAGTGTTCTTTGCTTTAACTTCCTGAAGTGTGCATTTCAATTCGTTCTTCTCTAGATGTTCGTAGAATCCATTGTCACCACCGTGGAAGAAGCAGTGTGTACATTGCCGACCCCGGGCCCCAAGACCCCCTGTCCCCTGGGTATTTCAGGCTTCCAAAGGGTGTGGTTAAATGGTACTTTTCCTTAGTTCCCCCAGTGTGCGTGTCAATTCGTCCTTCCCTGGACTTTGGTAGTGGAAACCATCCTGAAGAAGCAGTGAAGGTACATTTGAGTCATGGTGCCCCAAGCCCCCTGCCCTCTCCCCGCCAGACTAGCAGACACCATGAGCTCTTGGTATTTCTGACTTCCTACAGCGGCAGGGGGTCCTTGTGGCCCTGCAGGGTTGTAAAGTAGGGAAGCCTTAGAGTAGGTGGCCACGCCTTGGTGAACTCATGTGTTTGTCTGGTTTTGCATGCAGGGATGGGGTTGCGTGGTTGGCAAGACGTGGTAAGAAGCATCACTCGGAGGCCCGTTTCAGCTAGAAGAAGTTTTATTTCACTACACTCGGATGACTTCCTTCATCAGGCATGGATCTGCTCTAAGGTGAGGTGGGGACGGTGGGGATCTCCTGGAGTGTAGCTTGGAGGTGCTGGGAGCAAAGAGGAGGAGAGGATTGGAAAATGTCCAGGGAGTGTGGGGGACGCTTGGAACGAATGAGTGGTGCAATTTTGAAAACTTAGGGGAGACCAACGCTTTGGGGGAGGAGGGCAGGGCTGAGCAGGTTCCCTGGCTGGTGGGTTCCAGTGAGCTGAGGCAGGTGCCCTGGCCCTGATCTGTGAAGTGCTGTGTTTGTGCATAGCAGACAGAGGCAGTTTTGGGCAAAGGATCCCACCAAGCCTTCCTCCCAGCTTCCTGGGCTGGCCCGGGCTGTTGAGGGAGGGCAGGGCTGGTGGGGGTGGGTCAGGGGAGTGGATGGCCAGCAGGTGGAGGGAGGTGGGCCCTGCAGAGCTGCGGAGGGTGTGTGGGGGGGGGAGGTCGGAGCTGGGCTCCAGGTCCCTGCAGGCCACCCAAGCCCGGGGGGCTCCTGGAGAAATGCAGAGAAGAGGAGGGCTCCTGGTGCTCTTCCTCTGGGAGAGAGGCAGTGGGTCCTTCTGGGCAGGCCAAGTTCAGTGTTTGGGACGTTTACCCCCCCGCCCCCCCGTGCGCCGTGCGCTGTGCAGCTGGGCTCTGGGCAGCGCTTGAAGCTGCCTTCTGACAGGCTTGTCTTTTTTAGGCTCCCTGCCAGCCGCCTGAGGGAGTCCCCCCTGGGGCCTTTGCCGCCCTGAGCGGCCAGGCATCTCGGGGGCGCGCAGGCGCGCGCACACGGAGGACCCGAGAACCGACCAGCCTCCCGGGTGAGTGAGCAAGGGGACCCGGCCGGATGGGCTGCAGCAGCCAGGGCTTGGGGCCTCGGCGCTGTGGAGTGGGCCACTTGGGAGGAGGACGTTCGGGCAGCCGCTAGGTGAGGCAGCGCCACCTCCACTGGGAGACCCGTGCTGGCGGGAAGGCCCCTGCACCCGCCTGGGGCGTGGCGCACCTCCCTAGCGGCCGGCCCGGAAAGGGGATGGTGGCGTCGGCGGCGGCGGCGGCGGCGGCGGCGAGGCAGGAGCTTCAAGGCGGCGGCTTGCCTCCGCCCAGGGGTTTGTGTCAAGTCCCCCCGTTTTCGGTATTCGGAAGACTGTCAACCTCCAGGTGAGTTCCCTGTCCTAGCTTGCTTGTTTGCCTGCTGGCTGGCTTTCCTGGCTTGCCTTGGCTTCGCTTGTGATGGGTGCCTGGGCTCCCTGGGCTCTTGTTCCAAAGGGCAGGAGGCTTTAGTCTTGTTCGCCTTGATCTGTAGTCCGTCCGTGTTTCTAACGGGCTTGGCAAGCTGGGGGAATGGTGAAACTGGCTTGACTTTGCTTCCTGGCACACTTGTGCCTTTGGATGAGGTGTGTTGGTTTGTGTGAGGGGCAGAGAAATGGGTTTGGGATCAGGGCCAGGCATTTTGTAGCTTGGCTGTGTATTCTTGCAGGGGAAGCCCTTAGACCTTTTAGGGTCGTGTTAATTTCTCCCGGACACCTTTCTTTCTTTCTTTATGCGTTTGGGTCTTTGTGTATTTCTGTAACTCGGTAGGTAGTTGTAAACGTGTTTGTGGTCCTAGGTGTATGCAGGTATGTATTCATTGACTGGGTTCTCCGAGGAAGGTTGGTTTGGTATTTTCAGGCGAGGGACTCTCCCTTTGGGCCTGGGCAGTCATGGACAGTGACCGTCCTCCCGACCACTCCGTGCTGCCTGGGAAGCTGCGGGGACAGGCGCCTGCTGCCACACGCAGCAAGTTTTCTCCTGGAGCTTAAGCTGTCAAGGTTTTGGCCTGAGACCCCTTGAACTGTGATCCTGCCTTTTGTCTGCCTTCTGGGTGTCTGGGATTCTAGGCGTGAGACCCTGCAGGGGACTTGTTGGTTTTTAGAAGGAGAGCGTTGCCCTGTAGCTCATGCCGACCTGGTAGCTGGGGTCCCCCTGTCTCAGCCCCGCAAGGGCAGGAATGACATGTGTGCGCCCTCCTCGCTGGCTTTAGGTGTGTTTTGTGCTTCGGTAGCTTAGTTTGTTACTTTGGTGTTTTTCACTGGGATAGATTGTGTGTGTAGGGTGTGGGTGTGATCCATTTTAAAAATTCTAAATCGGCCTGGCCTGTGGGGTCCACTGGTTTGACTGTCCCCCCGCCCCCTTAGGGGTCCCCTAGGGCCCGACTTAAGGCAGCGGTCTGTCCGGAAGCGTCTCTTTTCTCTTTCTCCCACGTGTATGCAGTGCAGTCAGTCCCTTCTGGCATATAGCCTTCTCTACTCACCCTCATTCACCCTCCCCCATGCCACAAGCACCCGACCACACACAGGCTGTACCTACTGGACAGACCTGTCTTCCTGATGAAGGTTAATGTGAGTGTACCAAGGGCTTCCTCACTGTTTCCCTGCAGGGAGTCCACCTCACCTCTTTGTGGTCACCTCCTCACCTTGCTCTCCCTTACCCTCTGACCTCCTGCCCTGGAGTTTTCAGGACTTAGAATTCCTATGCTGCTCCTAGACTCTCCGAGCAGGGTTGTTTCTTTGAACCTTCTCCTGGATGCTCTCCTTCCTTTTTCCTTGGCCTCCCCCCTCCCTCCCCCGAGATGTCCAAACAGTGTTCTTTGCTTTAACTTCCTGAAGTGTGCATTTCAATTCGTTCTTCTCTAGATGTTCGTAGAATCCATTGTCACCACCGTGGAAGAAGCAGTGTGTACATTGCCGACCCCGGGCCCCAAGACCCCCTGTCCCCTGGGTATTTCAGGCTTCCAAAGGGTGTGGTTAAATGGTACTTTTCCTTAGTTCCCCCAGTGTGCGTGTCAATTCGTCCTTCCCTGGACTTTGTTAGTGGAAACCATCCTGAAGAAGCAGTGAAGGTACATTTGAGTCATGGTGCCCCAAGCCCCCTGCCCTCTCCCCGCCAGACTAGCAGACACCATGAGCTCTTGGTATTTCTGACTTCCTACAGCGGCAGGGGGTCCTTGTGGCCCTGCAGGGTTGTAAAGTAGGGAAGCCTTAGAGTAGGTGGCCACGCCTTGGTGAACTCATGTGTTTGTCTGGTTTTGCATGCAGGGATGGGGTTGCGTGGTTGGCAAGACGTGGTAAGAAGCATCACTCGGAGGCCCGTTTCAGCTAGAAGAAGTTTTATTTCACTACACTCGGATGACTTCCTTCATCAGGCATGGATCTGCTCTAAGGTGAGGTGGGGACGGTGGGGATCTCCTGGAGTGTAGCTTGGAGGTGCTGGGAGCAAAGAGGAGGAGAGGATTGGAAAATGTCCAGGGAGTGTGGGGGACGCTTGGAAAGAATGAGTGGTGCAATTTTGAAAACTTAGGGGAGACCAACGCTTTGGGGGAGGAGGGCAGGGCTGAGCAGGTTCCCTGGCTGGTGGGTTCCAGTGAGCTGAGGCAGGTGCCCTGGCCCTGATCTGTGAAGTGCTGTGTTTGTGCATAGCAGACAGAGGCAGTTTTGGGCAAAGGATCCCACCAAGCCTTCCTCCCAGCTTCCTGGGCTGGCCCGGGCTGTTGAGGGAGGGCAGGGCTGGTGGGGGTGGGTCAGGGGAGTGGATGGCCAGCAGGTGGAGGGAGGTGGGCCCTGCAGAGCTGCGGAGGGTGTGTGGGGGGGGGAGGTCGGAGCTGGGCTCCAGGTCCCTGCAGGCCACCCAAGCCCGGGGGGCTCCTGGAGAAATGCAGAGAAGAGGAGGGCTCCTGGTGCTCTTCCTCTGGGAGAGAGGCAGTGGGTCCTTCTGGGCAGGCCAAGTTCAGTGTTTGGGACGTTTACCCCCCCGCCCCCCCGTGCGCCGTGCGCTGTGCAGCTGGGCTCTGGGCAGCGCTTGAAGCTGCCTTCTGACAGGCTTGTCTTTTTTAGGCTCCCTGCCAGCCGCCTGAGGGAGTCCCCCCTGGGGCCTTTGCCGCCCTGAGCGGCCAGGCATCTCGGGGGCGCGCAGGCGCGCGCACACGGAGGACCCGAGAACCGACCAGCCTCCCTCGTGAGTGAGCAAGGGGACCCGGCCGGATGGGCTGCAGCAGCCAGGGCTTGGGGCCTCGGCGCTGTGGAGTGGGCCACTTGGGAGGAGGACGTTCGGGCAGCCGCTAGGTGAGGCAGCGCCACCTCCACTGGGAGACCCGTGCTGGCGGGAAGGCCCCTGCACCCGCCTGGGGCGTGGCGCACCTCCCTAGCGGCCGGCCCGGAAAGGGGATGGTGGCGTCGGCGGCGGCGGCGGCGGCGGCGGCGAGGCAGGAGCTTCAAGGCGGCGGCTTGCCTCCGCCCAGGGGTTTGTGTCAAGTCCCCCCGTTTTCGGTATTCGGAAGACTGTCAACCTCCAGGTGAGTTCCCTGTCCTAGCTTGCTTGTTTGCCTGCTGGCTGGCTTTCCTGGCTTGCCTTGGCTTCGCTTGTGATGGGTGCCTGGGCTCCCTGGGCTCTTGTTCCAAAGGGCAGGAGGCTTTAGTCTTGTTCGCCTTGATCTGTAGTCCGTCCGTGTTTCTAACGGGCTTGGCAAGCTGGGGGAATGGTGAAACTGGCTTGACTTTGCTTCCTGGCACACTTGTGCCTTTGGATGAGGTGTGTTGGTTTGTGTGAGGGGCAGAGAAATGGGTTTGGGATCAGGGCCAGGCATTTTGTAGCTTGGCTGTGTATTCTTGCAGGGGAAGCCCTTAGACCTTTTAGGGTCGTGTTAATTTCTCCCGGACACCTTTCTTTCTTTCTTTATGCGTTTGGGTCTTTGTGTATTTCTGTAACTCGGTAGGT
The DNA here is from genome assembly GCF_047511655.1 of Castor canadensis. NCBI lineage: Eukaryota > Metazoa > Chordata > Mammalia > Rodentia > Castoridae > Castor > Castor canadensis. Next base: position 61,960,748 of record NC_133394.1, read on the forward strand.
AGTTGTAAACGTGTTTGTGGTCCTAGGTGTATGCAGGTATGTATTCATTGACTGGGTTCTCCGAGGAAGGTTGGTTTGGTATTTTCAGGCGAGGGACTCTCCCTTTGGGCCTGGGCAGTCATGGACAGTGACCGTCCTCCCGACCACTCCGTGCTGCCTGGGAAGCTGCGGGGACAGGCGCCTGCTGCCACACGCAGCAAGTTTTCTCCTGGAGCTTAAGCTGTCAAGGTTTTGGCCTGAGACCCCTTGAACTGTGATCCTGCCTTTTGTCTGCCTTCTGGGTGTCTGGGATTCTAGGCGTGAGACCCTGCAGGGGACTTGTTGGTTTTTAGAAGGAGAGCGTTGCCCTGTAGCTCATGCCGACCTGGTAGCTGGGGTCCCCCTGTCTCAGCCCCGCAAGGGCAGGAATGACATGTGTGCGCCCTCCTCGCTGGCTTTAGGTGTGTTTTGTGCTTCGGTAGCTTAGTTTGTTACTTTGGTGTTTTTCACTGGGATAGATTGTGTGTGTAGGGTGTGGGTGTGATCCATTTTAAAAATTCTAAATCGGCCTGGCCTGTGGGGTCCACTGGTTTGACTGTCCCCCCGCCCCCTTAGGGGTCCCCTAGGGCCCGACTTAAGGCAGCGGTCTGTCCGGAAGCGTCTCTTTTCTCTTTCTCCCACGTGTATGCAGTGCAGTCAGTCCCTTCTGGCATATAGCCTTCTCTACTCACCCTCATTCACCCTCCCCCATGCCACAAGCACCCGACCACACACAGGCTGTACCTACTGGACAGACCTGTCTTCCTGATGAAGGTTAATGTGAGTGTACCAAGGGCTTCCTCACTGTTTCCCTGCAGGGAGTCCACCTCACCTCTTTGTGGTCACCTCCTCACCTTGCTCTCCCTTACCCTCTGACCTCCTGCCCTGGAGTTTTCAGGACTTAGAATTCCTATGCTGCTCCTAGACTCTCCGAGCAGGGTTGTTTCTTTGAACCTTCTCCTGGATGCTCTCCTTCCTTTTTCCTTGGCCTCCCCCCTCCCTCCCCCGAGATGTCCAAACAGTGTTCTTTGCTTTAACTTCCTGAAGTGTGCATTTCAATTCGTTCTTCTCTAGATGTTCGTAGAATCCATTGTCACCACCGTGGAAGAAGCAGTGTGTACATTGCCGACCCCGGGCCCCAAGACCCCCTGTCCCCTGGGTATTTCAGGCTTCCAAAGGGTGTGGTTAAATGGTACTTTTCCTTAGTTCCCCCAGTGTGCGTGTCAATTCGTCCTTCCCTGGACTTTGTTAGTGGAAACCATCCTGAAGAAGCAGTGAAGGTACATTTGAGTCATGGTGCCCCAAGCCCCCTGCCCTCTCCCCGCCAGACTAGCAGACACCATGAGCTCTTGGTATTTCTGACTTCCTACAGCGGCAGGGGGTCCTTGTGGCCCTGCAGGGTTGTAAAGTAGGGAAGCCTTAGAGTAGGTGGCCACGCCTTGGTGAACTCATGTGTTTGTCTGGTTTTGCATGCAGGGATGGGGTTGCGTGGTTGGCAAGACGTGGTAAGAAGCATCACTCGGAGGCCCGTTTCAGCTAGAAGAAGTTTTATTTCACTACACTCGGATGACTTCCTTCATCAGGCATGGATCTGCTCTAAGGTGAGGTGGGGACGGTGGGGATCTCCTGGAGTGTAGCTTGGAGGTGCTGGGAGCAAAGAGGAGGAGAGGATTGGAAAATGTCCAGGGAGTGTGGGGGACGCTTGGAAAGAATGAGTGGTGCAATTTTGAAAACTTAGGGGAGACCAACGCTTTGGGGGAGGAGGGCAGGGCTGAGCAGGTTCCCTGGCTGGTGGGTTCCAGTGAGCTGAGGCAGGTGCCCTGGCCCTGATCTGTGAAGTGCTGTGTTTGTGCATAGCAGACAGAGGCAGTTTTGGGCAAAGGATCCCACCAAGCCTTCCTCCCAGCTTCCTGGGCTGGCCCGGGCTGTTGAGGGAGGGCAGGGCTGGTGGGGGTGGGTCAGGGGAGTGGATGGCCAGCAGGTGGAGGGAGGTGGGCCCTGCAGAGCTGCGGAGGGTGTGTGGGGGGGGGAGGTCGGAGCTGGGCTCCAGGTCCCTGCAGGCCACCCAAGCCCGGGGGGCTCCTGGAGAAATGCAGAGAAGAGGAGGGCTCCTGGTGCTCTTCCTCTGGGAGAGAGGCAGTGGGTCCTTCTGGGCAGGCCAAGTTCAGTGTTTGGGACGTTTACCCCCCCGCCCCCCCGTGCGCCGTGCGCTGTGCAGCTGGGCTCTGGGCAGCGCTTGAAGCTGCCTTCTGACAGGCTTGTCTTTTTTAGGCTCCCTGCCAGCCGCCTGAGGGAGTCCCCCCTGGGGCCTTTGCCGCCCTGAGCGGCCAGGCATCTCGGGGGCGCGCAGGCGCGCGCACACGGAGGACCCGAGAACCGACCAGCCTCCCGGGTGAGTGAGCAAGGGGACCCGGCCGGATGGGCTGCAGCAGCCAGGGCTTGGGGCCTCGGCGCTGTGGAGTGGGCCACTTGGGAGGAGGACGTTCGGGCAGCCGCTAGGTGAGGCAGCGCCACCTCCACTGGGAGACCCGTGCTGACGGGAAGGCCCCTGCACCCGCCTGGGGCGTGGCGCACCTCCCTAGCGGCCGGCCCGGAAAGGGGATGGTGGCGTCGGCGGCGGCGGCGGCGGCGGCAGCGAGGCAGGAGCTTCAAGGCGGCGGCTTGCCTCAGCCCAGGGGTTTGTGTCAAGTCCCCCCGTTTTCGGTATTCGGAAGACTGTCAACCTCCAGGTGAGTTCCCTGTCCTAGCTTGCTTGTTTGCCTGCTGGCTGGCTTTCCTGGCTTGCCTTGGCTTCGCTTGTGATGGGTGCCTGGGCTCCCTGGGCTCTTGTTCCAAAGGGCAGGAGGCTTTAGTCTTGTTCGCCTTGATCTGTAGTCCGTCCGTGTTTCTAACGGGCTTGGCAAGCTGGGGGAATGGTGAAACTGGCTTGACTTTGCTTCCTGGCACACTTGTGCCTTTGGATGAGGTGTGTTGGTTTGTGTGAGGGGCAGAGAAATGGGTTTGGGATCAGGGCCAGGCATTTTGTAGCTTGGCTGTGTATTCTTGCAGGGGAAGCCCTTAGACCTTTTAGGGTCGTGTTAATTTCTCCCGGACACCTTTCTTTCTTTCTTTATGCGTTTGGGTCTTTGTGTATTTCTGTAACTCGGTAGGTAGTTGTAAACGTGTTTGTGGTCCTAGGTGTATGCAGGTATGTATTCATTGACTGGGTTCTCCGAGGAAGGTTGGTTTGGTATTTTCAGGCGAGGGACTCTCCCTTTGGGCCTGGGCAGTCATGGACAGTGACCGTCCTCCCGACCACTCCGTGCTGCCTGGGAAGCTGCGGGGACAGGCGCCTGCTGCCACACGCAGCAAGTTTTCTCCTGGAGCTTAAGCTGTCAAGGTTTTGGCCTGAGACCCCTTGAACTGTGATCCTGCCTTTTGTCTGCCTTCTGGGTGTCTGGGATTCTAGGCGTGAGACCCTGCAGGGGACTTGTTGGTTTTTAGAAGGAGAGCGTTGCCCTGTAGCTCATGCCGACCTGGTAGCTGGGGTCCCCCTGTCTCAGCCCCGCAAGGGCAGGAATGACATGTGTGCGCCCTCCTCGCTGGCTTTAGGTGTGTTTTGTGCTTCGGTAGCTTAGTTTGTTACTTTGGTGTTTTTCACTGGGATAGATTGTGTGTGTAGGGTGTGGGTGTGATCCATTTTAAAAATTCTAAATCGGCCTGGCCTGTGGGGTCCACTGGTTTGACTGTCCCCCCGCCCCCTTAGGGGTCCCCTAGGGCCCGACTTAAGGCAGCGGTCTGTCCGGAAGCGTCTCTTTTCTCTTTCTCCCACGTGTATGCAGTGCAGTCAGTCCCTTCTGGCATATAGCCTTCTCTACTCACCCTCATTCACCCTCCCCCATGCCACAAGCACCCGACCACACACAGGCTGTACCTACTGGACAGACCTGTCTTCCTGATGAAGGTTAATGTGAGTGTACCAAGGGCTTCCTCACTGTTTCCCTGCAGGGAGTCCACCTCACCTCTTTGTGGTCACCTCCTCACCTTGCTCTCCCTTACCCTCTGACCTCCTGCCCTGGAGTTTTCAGGACTTAGAATTCCTATGCTGCTCCTAGACTCTCCGAGCAGGGTTGTTTCTTTGAACCTTCTCCTGGATGCTCTCCTTCCTTTTTCCTTGGCCTCCCCCCTCCCTCCCCCGAGATGTCCAAACAGTGTTCTTTGCTTTAACTTCCTGAAGTGTGCATTTCAATTCGTTCTTCTCTAGATGTTCGTAGAATCCATTGTCACCACCGTGGAAGAAGCAGTGTGTACATTGCCGACCCCGGGCCCCAAGACCCCCTGTCCCCTGGGTATTTCAGGCTTCCAAAGGGTGTGGTTAAATGGTACTTTTCCTTAGTTCCCCCAGTGTGCGTGTCAATTCGTCCTTCCCTGGACTTTGGTAGTGGAAACCATCCTGAAGAAGCAGTGAAGGTACATTTGAGTCATGGTGCCCCAAGCCCCCTGCCCTCTCCCCGCCAGACTAGCAGACACCATGAGCTCTTGGTATTTCTGACTTCCTACAGCGGCAGGGGGTCCTTGTGGCCCTGCAGGGTTGTAAAGTAGGGAAGCCTTAGAGTAGGTGGCCACGCCTTGGTGAACTCATGTGTTTGTCTGGTTTTGCATGCAGGGATGGGGTTGCGTGGTTGGCAAGACGTGGTAAGAAGCATCACTCGGAGGCCCGTTTCAGCTAGAAGAAGTTTTATTTCACTACACTCGGATGACTTCCTTCATCAGGCATGGATCTGCTCTAAGGTGAGGTGGGGACGGTGGGGATCTCCTGGAGTGTAGCTTGGAGGTGCTGGGAGCAAAGAGGAGGAGAGGATTGGAAAATGTCCAGGGAGTGTGGGGGACGCTTGGAAAGAATGAGTGGTGCAATTTTGAAAACTTAGGGGAGACCAACGCTTTGGGGGAGGAGGGCAGGGCTGAGCAGGTTCCCTGGCTGGTGGGTTCCAGTGAGCTGAGGCAGGTGCCCTGGCCCTGATCTGTGAAGTGCTGTGTTTGTGCATAGCAGACAGAGGCAGTTTTGGGCAAAGGATCCCACCAAGCTTCCTCCCACCTTCCTGGGCTGGCCCGGGCTGTTGAGGGAGGGCAGGGCTGGTGGGGGTGGGTCAGGGGAGTGGATGGCCAGCAGGTGGAGGGAAGTGGGCCCTGCAGAGCTGCGGAGGGTGTGTGTGGGGGGGAGGTCGGAGCTGGGCTCCAGGTCCCTGCAGGCCACCCAAGCCCGGGGGGCTCCTGGAGAAATGCAGAGAAGAGGAGGGCTCCTGGTGCTCTTCCTCTGGGAGAGAGGCAGTGGGTCCTTCTGGGCAGGCCAAGTTCAGTGTTTGGGACGTTTACCCCCCCGCCCCCCCGTGCGCCGTGCGCTGTGCAGCTGGGCTCTGGGCAGCGCTTGAAGCTGCCTTCTGACAGGCTTGTCTTTTTTAGGCTCCCTGCCAGCCGCCTGAGGGAGTCCCCCCTGGGGCCTTTGCCGCCCTGAGCGGCCAGGCATCTCGGGGGCGCGCAGGCGCGCGCACACGGAGGACCCGAGAACCGACCAGCCTCCCGGGTGAGTGAGCAAGGGGACCCGGCCGGATGGGCTGCAGCAGCCAGGGCTTGGGGCCTCGGCGCTGTGGAGTGGGCCACTTGGGAGGAGGACGTTCGGGCAGCCGCTAGGTGAGGCAGCGCCACCTCCACTGGGAGACCCTTGCTGGCGGGAAGGCCCCTGCACCCGCCTGGGGCGTGGCGCACCTCCCTAGCGGCCTGCCCGGAAAGGGGATGGTGGCGTCGGCGGCGGCGGCGGCGGCGGCGGCTAGGCAGGAGCTTCAAGGCGGCGGCTTGCCTCCGCCCAGGGGTTTGTGTCAAGTCCCCCCGTTTTCGGTATTCGGAAGACTGTCAACCTCCAGGTGAGTTCCCTGTCCTAGCTTGCTTGTTTGCCTGCTGGCTGTCTTTCCTGGCTTGCCTTGGCTTCGCTTGTGATGGGTGCCTGGGCTCCCTGGGCTCTTGTTCCAAAGGGCAGGAGGCTTTAGTCTTGTTCGCCTTGATCTGTAGTCCGTCCGTGTTTTTAACGGGCTTGGCAAGCTGGGGGAATGGTGAAACTGGCTTGACTTTGCTTCCTGGCACACTTGTGCCTTTGGATGAGGTGTGTTGGTTTGTGTGAGGGGCAGAGAAATGGGTTTGGGATCAGGGCCAGGCATTTTGTAGCTTGGCTGTGTATTCTTGCAGGGGAAGCCCTTAGACCTTTTAGGGTCGTGTTAATTTCTCCCGGACACCTTTCTTTCTTTCTTTATGCGTTTGGGTCTTTGTGTATTTCTGTAACTCGGTAGGTAGTTGTAAACGTGTTTGTGGTCCTAGGTGTATGCAGGTATGTATTCATTGACTGGGTTCTCCGAGGAAGGTTGGTTTGGTATTTTCAGGCGAGGGACTCTCCCTTTGGGCCTGGGCAGTCATGGACAGTGACCGTCCTCCCGACCACTCCGTGCTGCCTGGGAAGCTGCGGGGACAGGCGCCTGCTGCCACACGCAGCAAGTTTTCTCCTGGAGCTTAAGCTGTCAAGGTTTTGGCCTGAGACCCCTTGAACTGTGATCCTGCCTTTTGTCTGCCTTCTGGGTGTCTGGGATTCTAGGCGTGAGACCCTGCAGGGGACTTGTTGGTTTTTAGAAGGAGAGCGTTGCCCTGTAGCTCATGCCGACCTGGTAGCTGGGGTCCCCCTGTCTCAGCCCCGCAAGGGCAGGAATGACATGTGTGCGCCCTCCTCGCTGGCTTTAGGTGTGTTTTGTGCTTCGGTAGCTTAGTTTGTTACTTTGGTGTTTTTCACTGGGATAGATTGTGTGTGTAGGGTGTGGGTGTGATCCATTTTAAAAATTCTAAATCGGCCTGGCCTGTGGGGTCCACTGGTTTGACTGTCCCCCCGCCCCCTTAGGGGTCCCCTAGGGCCCGACTTAAGGCAGCGGTCTGTCCGGAAGCGTCTCTTTTCTCTTTCTCCCACGTGTATGCAGTGCAGTCAGTCCCTTCTGGCATATAGCCTTCTCTACTCACCCTCATTCACCCTCCCCCATGCCACAAGCACCCGACCACACACAGGCTGTACCTACTGGACAGACCTGTCTTCCTGATGAAGGTTAATGTGAGTGTACCAAGGGCTTCCTCACTGTTTCCCTGCAGGGAGTCCACCTCACCTCTTTGTGGTCACCTCCTCACCTTGCTCTCCCTTACCCTCTGACCTCCTGCCCTGGAGTTTTCAGGACTTAGAATTCCTATGCTGCTCCTAGACTCTCCGAGCAGGGTTGTTTCTTTGAACCTTCTCCTGGATGCTCTCCTTCCTTTTTCCTTGGCCTCCCCCCTCCCTCCCCCGAGATGTCCAAACAGTGTTCTTTGCTTTAACTTCCTGAAGTGTGCATTTCAATTCGTTCTTCTCTAGATGTTCGTAGAATCCATTGTCACCACCGTGGAAGAAGCAGTGTGTACATTGCCGACCCCGGGCCCCAAGACCCCCTGTCCCCTGGGTATTTCAGGCTTCCAAAGGGTGTGGTTAAATGGTACTTTTCCTTAGTTCCCCCAGTGTGCGTGTCAATTCGTCCTTCCCTGGACTTTGGTAGTGGAAACCATCCTGAAGAAGCAGTGAAGGTACATTTGAGTCATGGTGCCCCAAGCCCCCTGCCCTCTCCCCGCCAGACTAGCAGACACCATGAGCTCTTGGTATTTCTGACTTCCTACAGCGGCAGGGGGTCCTTGTGGCCCTGCAGGGTTGTAAAGTAGGGAAGCCTTAGAGTAGGTGGCCACGCCTTGGTGAACTCATGTGTTTGTCTGGTTTTGCATGCAGGGATGGGGTTGCGTGGTTGGCAAGACGTGGTAAGAAGCATCACTCGGAGGCCCGTTTCAGCTAGAAGAAGTTTTATTTCACTACACTCGGATGACTTCCTTCATCAGGCATGGATCTGCTCTAAGGTGAGGTGGGGACGGTGGGGATCTCCTGGAGTGTAGCTTGGAGGTGCTGGGAGCAAAGAGGAGGAGAGGATTGGAAAATGTCCAGGGAGTGTGGGGGACGCTTGGAAAGAATGAGTGGTGCAATTTTGAAAACTTAGGGGAGACCAACGCTTTGGGGGAGGAGGGCAGGGCTGAGCAGGTTCCCTGGCTGGTGGGTTCCAGTGAGCTGAGGCAGGTGCCCTGGCCCTGATCTGTGAAGTGCTGTGTTTGTGCATAGCAGACAGAGGCAGTTTTGGGCAAAGGATCCCACCAAGCCTTCCTCCCAGCTTCCTGGGCTGGCCCGGGCTGTTGAGGGACGGCAGGGCTGGTGGGGGTGGGTCAGGGGAGTGGATGGCCAGCAGGTGGAGGGAAGTGGGCCCTGCAGAGCTGCGGAGGGTGTGTGTGGGGGGGAGGTCGGAGCTGGGCTCCAGGTCCCTGCAGGCCACCCAAGCCCGGGGGGCTCCTGGAGAAATGCAGAGAAGAGGAGGGCTCCTGGTGCTCTTCCTCTGGGAGAGAGGCAGTGGGTCCTTCTGGGCAGGCCAAGTTCAGTGTTTGGGACGTTTACCCCCCCGCCCCCCCGTGCGCCGTGCGCTGTGCAGCTGGGCTCTGGGCAGCGCTTGAAGCTGCCTTCTGACAGGCTTGTCTTTTTTAGGCTCCCTGCCAGCCGCCTGAGGGAGTCCCCCCTGGGGCCTTTGCCGCCCTGAGCGGCCAGGCATCTCGGGGGCGCGCAGGCGCGCGCACACGGAGGACCCGAGAACCGACCAGCCTCCCGGGTGAGTGAGCAAGGGGACCCGGCCGGATGGGCTGCAGCAGCCAGGGCTTGGGGCCTCGGCGCTGTGGAGTGGGCCACTTGGGAGGAGGACGTTCGGGCAGCCGCTAGGTGAGGCAGCGCCACCTCCACTGGGAGACCCTTGCTGGCGGGAAGGCCCCTGCACCCGCCTGGGGCGTGGCGCACCTCCCTAGCGGCCTGCCCGGAAAGGGGATGGTGGCGTCGGCGGCGGCGGCGGCGGCGGCGGCTAGGCAGGAGCTTCAAGGCGGCGGCTTGCCTCCGCCCAGGGGTTTGTGTCAAGTCCCCCCGTTTTCGGTATTCGGAAGACTGTCAACCTCCAGGTGAGTTCCCTGTCCTAGCTTGCTTGTTTGCCTGCTGGCTGTCTTTCCTGGCTTGCCTTGGCTTCGCTTGTGATGGGTGCCTGGGCTCCCTGGGCTCTTGTTCCAAAGGGCAGGAGGCTTTAGTCTTGTTCGCCTTGATCTGTAGTCCGTCCGTGTTTTTAACGGGCTTGGCAAGCTGGGGGAATGGTGAAACTGGCTTGACTTTGCTTCCTGGCACACTTGTGCCTTTGGATGAGGTGTGTTGGTTTGTGTGAGGGGCAGAGAAATGGGTTTGGGATCAGGGCCAGGCATTTTGTAGCTTGGCTGTGTATTCTTGCAGGGGAAGCCCTTAGACCTTTTAGGGTCGTGTTAATTTCTCCCGGACACCTTTCTTTCTTTCTTTATGCGTTTGGGTCTTTGTGTATTTCTGTAACTCGGTAGGTAGTTGTAAACGTGTTTGTGGTCCTAGGTGTATGCAGGTATGTATTCATTGACTGGGTTCTCCGAGGAAGGTTGGTTTGGTATTTTCAGGCGAGGGACTCTCCCTTTGGGCCTGGGCAGTCATGGACAGTGACCGTCCTCCCGACCACTCCGTGCTGCCTGGGAAGCTGCGGGGACAGGCGCCTGCTGCCACACGCAGCAAGTTTTCTCCTGGAGCTTAAGCTGTCAAGGTTTTGGCCTGAGACCCCTTGAACTGTGATCCTGCCTTTTGTCTGCCTTCTGGGTGTCTGGGATTCTAGGCGTGAGACCCTGCAGGGGACTTGTTGGTTTTTAGAAGGAGAGCGTTGCCCTGTAGCTCATGCCGACCTGGTAGCTGGGGTCCCCCTGTCTCAGCCCCGCAAGGGCAGGAATGACATGTGTGCGCCCTCCTCGCTGGCTTTAGGTGTGTTTTGTGCTTCGGTAGCTTAGTTTGTTACTTTGGTGTTTTTCACTGGGATAGATTGTGTGTGTAGGGTGTGGGTGTGATCCATTTTAAAAATTCTAAATCGGCCTGGCCTGTGGGGTCCACTGGTTTGACTGTCCCCCCGCCCCCTTAGGGGTCCCCTAGGGCCCGACTTAAGGCAGCGGTCTGTCCGGAAGCGTCTCTTTTCTCTTTCTCCCACGTGTATGCAGTGCAGTCAGTCCCTTCTGGCATATAGCCTTCTCTACTCACCCTCATTCACCCTCCCCCATGCCACAAGCACCCGACCACACACAGGCTGTACCTACTGGACAGACCTGTCTTCCTGATGAAGGTTAATGTGAGTGTACCAAGGGCTTCCTCACTGTTTCCCTGCAGGGAGTCCACCTCACCTCTTTGTGGTCACCTCCTCACCTTGCTCTCCCTTACCCTCTGACCTCCTGCCCTGGAGTTTTCAGGACTTAGAATTCCTATGCTGCTCCTAGACTCTCCGAGCAGGGTTGTTTCTTTGAACCTTCTCCTGGATGCTCTCCTTCCTTTTTCCTTGGCCTCCCCCCTCCCTCCCCCGAGATGTCCAAACAGTGTTCTTTGCTTTAACTTCCTGAAGTGTGCATTTCAATTCGTTCTTCTCTAGATGTTCGTAGAATCCATTGTCACCACCGTGGAAGAAGCAGTGTGTACATTGCCGACCCCGGGCCCCAAGACCCCCTGTCCCCTGGGTATTTCAGGCTTCCAAAGGGTGTGGTTAAATGGTACTTTTCCTTAGTTCCCCCAGTGTGCGTGTCAATTTGTCCTTCCCTGGACTTTGGTAGTGGAAACCATCCTGAAGAAGCAGTGAAGGTACATTTGAGTCATGGTGCCCCAAGCCCCCTGCCCTCTCCCCGCCAGACTAGCAGACACCATGAGCTCTTGGTATTTCTGACTTCCTACAGCGGCAGGGGGTCCTTGTGGCCCTGCAGGGTTGTAAAGTAGGGAAGCCTTAGAGTAGGTGGCCACGCCTTGGTGAACTCATGTGTTTGTCTGGTTTTGCATGCAGGGATGGGGTTGCGTGGTTGGCAAGACGTGGTAAGAAGCATCACTCGGAGGCCCGTTTCAGCTAGAAGAAGTTTTATTTCACTACACTCGGATGACTTCCTTCATCAGGCATGGATCTGCTCTAAGGTGAGGTGGGGACGGTGGGGATCTCCTGGAGTGTAGCTTGGAGGTGCTGGGAGCAAAGAGGAGGAGAGGATTGGAAAATGTCCAGGGAGTGTGGGGGACGCTTGGAAAGAATGAGTGGTGCAATTTTGAAAACTTAGGGGAGACCAACGCTTTGGGGGAGGAGGGCAGGGCTGAGCAGGTTCCCTGGCTGGTGGGTTCCAGTGAGCTGAGGCAGGTGCCCTGGCCCTGATCTGTGAAGTGCTGTGTTTGTGCATAGCAGACAGAGGCAGTTTTGGGCAAAGGATCCCACCAAGCTTCCTCCCACCTTCCTGGGCTGGCCCGGGCTGTTGAGGGAGGGCAGGGCTGGTGGGGGTGGGTCAGGGGAGTGGATGGCCAGCAGGTGGAGGGAAGTGGGCCCTGCAGAGCTGCGGAGGGTGTGTGTGGGGGGGAGGTCGGAGCTGGGCTCCAGGTCCCTGCAGGCCACCCAAGCCCGGGGGGCTCCTGGAGAAATGCAGAGAAGAGGAGGGCTCCTGGTGCTCTTCCTCTGGGAGAGAGGCAGTGGGTCCTTCTGGGCAGGCCAAGTTCAGTGTTTGGGACGTTTACCCCCCCGCCCCCCCGTGCGCCGTGCGCTGTGCAGCTGGGCTCTGGGCAGCGCTTGAAGCTGCCTTCTGACAGGCTTGTCTTTTTTAGGCTCCCTGCCAGCCGCCTGAGGGAGTCCCCCCTGGGGCCTTTGCCGCCCTGAGCGGCCAGGCATCTCGGGGGCGCGCAGGCGCGCGCACACGGAGGACCCGAGAACCGACCAGCCTCCCGGGTGAGTGAGCAAGGGGACCCGGCCGGATGGGCTGCAGCAGCCAGGGCTTGGGGCCTCGGCGCTGTGGAGTGGGCCACTTGGGAGGAGGACGTTCGGGCAGCCGCTAGGTGAGGCAGCGCCACCTCCACTGGGAGACCCTTGCTGGCGGGAAGGCCCCTGCACCCGCCTGGGGCGTGGCGCACCTCCCTAGCGGCCTGCCCGGAAAGGGGATGGTGGCGTCGGCGGCGGCGGCGGCGGCGGCGGCTAGGCAGGAGCTTCAAGGCGGCGGCTTGCCTCCGCCCAGGGGTTTGTGTCAAGTCCCCCCGTTTTCGGTATTCGGAAGACTGTCAACCTCCAGGTGAGTTCCCTGTCCTAGCTTGCTTGTTTGCCTGCTGGCTGTCTTTCCTGGCTTGCCTTGGCTTCGCTTGTGATGGGTGCCTGGGCTCCCTGGGCTCTTGTTCCAAAGGGCAGGAGGCTTTAGTCTTGTTCGCCTTGATCTGTAGTCCGTCCGTGTTTTTAACGGGCTTGGCAAGCTGGGGGAATGGTGAAACTGGCTTGACTTTGCTTCCTGGCACACTTGTGCCTTTGGATGAGGTGTGTTGGTTTGTGTGAGGGGCAGAGAAATGGGTTTGGGATCAGGGCCAGGCATTTTGTAGCTTGGCTGTGTATTCTTGCAGGGGAAGCCCTTAGACCTTTTAGGGTCGTGTTAATTTCTCCCGGACACCTTTCTTTCTTTCTTTATGCGTTTGGGTCTTTGTGTATTTCTGTAACTCGGTAGGTAGTTGTAAACGTGTTTGTGGTCCTAGGTGTATGCAGGTATGTATTCATTGACTGGGTTCTCCGAGGAAGGTTGGTTTGGTATTTTCAGGCGAGGGACTCTCCCTTTGGGCCTGGGCAGTCATGGACAGTGACCGTCCTCCCGACCACTCCGTGCTGCCTGGGAAGCTGCGGGGACAGGCGCCTGCTGCCACACGCAGCAAGTTTTCTCCTGGAGCTTAAGCTGTCAAGGTTTTGGCCTGAGACCCCTTGAACTGTGATCCTGCCTTTTGTCTGCCTTCTGGGTGTCTGGGATTCTAGGCGTGAGACCCTGCAGGGGACTTGTTGGTTTTTAGAAGGAGAGCGTTGCCCTGTAGCTCATGCCGACCTGGTAGCTGGGGTCCCCCTGTCTCAGCCCCGCAAGGGCAGGAATGACATGTGTGCGCCCTCCTCGCTGGCTTTAGGTGTGTTTTGTGCTTCGGTAGCTTAGTTTGTTACTTTGGTGTTTTTCACTGGGATAGATTGTGTGTGTAGGGTGTGGGTGTGATCCATTTTAAAAATTCTAAATCGGCCTGGCCTGTGGGGTCCACTGGTTTGACTGTCCCCCCGCCCCCTTAGGGGTCCCCTAGGGCCCGACTTAAGGCAGCGGTCTGTCCGGAAGCGTCTCTTTTCTCTTTCTCCCACGTGTATGCAGTGCAGTCAGTCCCTTCTGGCATATAGCCTTCTCTACTCACCCTCATTCACCCTCCCCCATGCCACAAGCACCCGACCACACACAGGCTGTACCTACTGGACAGACCTGTCTTCCTGATGAAGGTTAATGTGAGTGTACCAAGGGCTTCCTCACTGTTTCCCTGCAGGGAGTCCACCTCACCTCTTTGTGGTCACCTCCTCACCTTGCTCTCCCTTACCCTCTGACCTCCTGCCCTGGAGTTTTCAGGACTTAGAATTCCTATGCTGCTCCTAGACTCTCCGAGCAGGGTTGTTTCTTTGAACCTTCTCCTGGATGCTCTCCTTCCTTTTTCCTTGGCCTCCCCCCTCCCTCCCCCGAGATGTCCAAACAGTGTTCTTTGCTTTAACTTCCTGAAGTGTGCATTTCAATTCGTTCTTCTCTAGATGTTCGTAGAATCCATTGTCACCACCGTGGAAGAAGCAGTGTGTACATTGCCGACCCCGGGCCCCAAGACCCCCTGTCCCCTGGGTATTTCAGGCTTCCAAAGGGTGTGGTTAAATGGTACTTTTCCTTAGTTCCCCCAGTGTGCGTGTCAATTTGTCCTTCCCTGGACTTTGGTAGTGGAAACCATCCTGAAGAAGCAGTGAAGGTACATTTGAGTCATGGTGCCCCAAGCCCCCTGCCCTCTCCCCGCCAGACTAGCAGACACCATGAGCTCTTGGTATTTCTGACTTCCTACAGCGGCAGGGGGTCCTTGTGGCCCTGCAGGGTTGTAAAGTAGGGAAGCCTTAGAGTAGGTGGCCACGCCTTGGTGAACTCATGTGTTTGTCTGGTTTTGCATGCAGGGATGGGGTTGCGTGGTTGGCAAGACGTGGTAAGAAGCATCACTCGGAGGCCCGTTTCAGCTAGAAGAAGTTTTATTTCACTACACTCGGATGACTTCCTTCATCAGGCATGGATCTGCTCTAAGGTGAGGTGGGGACGGTGGGGATCTCCTGGAGTGTAGCTTGGAGGTGCTGGGAGCAAAGAGGAGGAGAGGATTGGAAAATGTCCAGGGAGTGTGGGGGACGCTTGGAAAGAATGAGTGGTGCAATTTTGAAAACTTAGGGGAGACCAACGCTTTGGGGGAGGAGGGCAGGGCTGAGCAGGTTCCCTGGCTGGTGGGTTCCAGTGAGCTGAGGCAGGTGCCCTGGCCCTGATCTGTGAAGTGCTGTGTTTGTGCATAGCAGACAGAGGCAGTTTTGGGCAAAGGATCCCACCAAGCTTCCTCCCACCTTCCTGGGCTGGCCCGGGCTGTTGAGGGAGGGCAGGGCTGGTGGGGGTGGGTCAGGGGAGTGGATGGCCAGCAGGTGGAGGGAAGTGGGCCCTGCAGAGCTGCGGAGGGTGTGTGTGGGGGGGAGGTCGGAGCTGGGCTCCAGGTCCCTGCAGGCCACCCAAGCCCGGGGGGCTCCTGGAGAAATGCAGAGAAGAGGAGGGCTCCTGGTGCTCTTCCTCTGGGAGAGAGGCAGTGGGTCCTTCTGGGCAGGCCAAGTTCAGTGTTTGGGACGTTTACCCCCCCGCCCCCCCGTGCGCCGTGCGCTGTGCAGCTGGGCTCTGGGCAGCGCTTGAAGCTGCCTTCTGACAGGCTTGTCTTTTTTAGGCTCCCTGCCAGCCGCCTGAGGGAGTCCCCCCTGGGGCCTTTGCCGCCCTGAGCGGCCAGGCATCTCGGGGGCGCGCAGGCGCGCGCACACGGAGGACCCGAGAACCGACCAGCCTCCCGGGTGAGTGAGCAAGGGGACCCGGCCGGATGGGCTGCAGCAGCCAGGGCTTGGGGCCTCGGCGCTGTGGAGTGGGCCACTTGGGAGGAGGACGTTCGGGCAGCCGCTAGGTGAGGCAGCGCCACCTCCACTGGGAGACCCTTGCTGGCGGGAAGGCCCCTGCACCCGCCTGGGGCGTGGCGCACCTCCCTAGCGGCCTGCCCGGAAAGGGGATGGTGGCGTCGGCGGCGGCGGCGGCGGCGGCGGCTAGGCAGGAGCTTCAAGGCGGCGGCTTGCCTCCGCCCAGGGGTTTGTGTCAAGTCCCCCCGTTTTCGGTATTCGGAAGACTGTCAACCTCCAGGTGAGTTCCCTGTCCTAGCTTGCTTGTTTGCCTGCTGGCTGTCTTTCCTGGCTTGCCTTGGCTTCGCTTGTGATGGGTGCCTGGGCTCCCTGGGCTCTTGTTCCAAAGGGCAGGAGGCTTTAGTCTTGTTCGCCTTGATCTGTAGTCCGTCCGTGTTTTTAACGGGCTTGGCAAGCTGGGGGAATGGTGAAACTGGCTTGACTTTGCTTCCTGGCACACTTGTGCCTTTGGATGAGGTGTGTTGGTTTGTGTGAGGGGCAGAGAAATGGGTTTGGGATCAGGGCCAGGCATTTTGTAGCTTGGCTGTGTATTCTTGCAGGGGAAGCCCTTAGACCTTTTAGGGTCGTGTTAATTTCTCCCGGACACCTTTCTTTCTTTCTTTATGCGTTTGGGTCTTTGTGTATTTCTGTAACTCGGTAGGTAGTTGTAAACGTGTTTGTGGTCCTAGGTGTATGCAGGTATGTATTCATTGACTGGGTTCTCCGAGGAAGGTTGGTTTGGTATTTTCAGGCGAGGGACTCTCCCTTTGGGCCTGGGCAGTCATGGACAGTGACCGTCCTCCCGACCACTCCGTGCTGCCTGGGAAGCTGCGGGGACAGGCGCCTGCTGCCACACGCAGCAAGTTTTCTCCTGGAGCTTAAGCTGTCAAGGTTTTGGCCTGAGACCCCTTGAACTGTGATCCTGCCTTTTGTCTGCCTTCTGGGTGTCTGGGATTCTAGGCGTGAGACCCTGCAGGGGACTTGTTGGTTTTTAGAAGGAGAGCGTTGCCCTGTAGCTCATGCCGACCTGGTAGCTGGGGTCCCCCTGTCTCAGCCCCGCAAGGGCAGGAATGACATGTGTGCGCCCTCCTCGCTGGCTTTAGGTGTGTTTTGTGCTTCGGTAGCTTAGTTTGTTACTTTGGTGTTTTTCACTGGGATAGATTGTGTGTGTAGGGTGTGGGTGTGATCCATTTTAAAAATTCTAAATCGGCCTGGCCTGTGGGGTCCACTGGTTTGACTGTCCCCCCGCCCCCTTAGGGGTCCCCTAGGGCCCGACTTAAGGCAGCGGTCTGTCCGGAAGCGTCTCTTTTCTCTTTCTCCCACGTGTATGCAGTGCAGTCAGTCCCTTCTGGCATATAGCCTTCTCTACTCACCCTCATTCACCCTCCCCCATGCCACAAGCACCCGACCACACACAGGCTGTACCTACTGGACAGACCTGTCTTCCTGATGAAGGTTAATGTGAGTGTACCAAGGGCTTCCTCACTGTTTCCCTGCAGGGAGTCCACCTCACCTCTTTGTGGTCACCTCCTCACCTTGCTCTCCCTTACCCTCTGACCTCCTGCCCTGGAGTTTTCAGGACTTAGAATTCCTATGCTGCTCCTAGACTCTCCGAGCAGGGTTGTTTCTTTGAACCTTCTCCTGGATGCTCTCCTTCCTTTTTCCTTGGCCTCCCCCCTCCCTCCCCCGAGATGTCCAAACAGTGTTCTTTGCTTTAACTTCCTGAAGTGTGCATTTCAATTCGTTCTTCTCTAGATGTTCGTAGAATCCATTGTCACCACCGTGGAAGAAGCAGTGTGTACATTGCCGACCCCGGGCCCCAAGACCCCCTGTCCCCTGGGTATTTCAGGCTTCCAAAGGGTGTGGTTAAATGGTACTTTTCCTTAGTTCCCCCAGTGTGCGTGTCAATTCGTCCTTCCCTGGACTTTGGTAGTGGAAACCATCCTGAAGAAGCAGTGAAGGTACATTTGAGTCATGGTGCCCCAAGCCCCCTGCCCTCTCCCCGCCAGACTAGCAGACACCATGAGCTCTTGGTATTTCTGACTTCCTACAGCGGCAGGGGGTCCTTGTGGCCCTGCAGGGTTGTAAAGTAGGGAAGCCTTAGAGTAGGTGGCCACGCCTTGGTGAACTCATGTGTTTGTCTGGTTTTGCATGCAGGGATGGGGTTGCGTGGTTGGCAAGACGTGGTAAGAAGCATCACTCGGAGGCCCGTTTCAGCTAGAAGAAGTTTTATTTCACTACACTCGGATGACTTCCTTCATCAGGCATGGATCTGCTCTAAGGTGAGGTGGGGACGGTGGGGATCTCCTGGAGTGTAGCTTGGAGGTGCTGGGAGCAAAGAGGAGGAGAGGATTGGAAAATGTCCAGGGAGTGTGGGGGACGCTTGGAAAGAATGAGTGGTGCAATTTTGAAAACTTAGGGGAGACCAACGCTTTGGGGGAGGAGGGCAGGGCTGAGCAGGTTCCCTGGCTGGTGGGTTCCAGTGAGCTGAGGCAGGTGCCCTGGCCCTGATCTGTGAAGTGCTGTGTTTGTGCATAGCAGACAGAGGCAGTTTTGGGCAAAGGATCCCACCAAGCCTTCCTCCCAGCTTCCTGGGCTGGCCCGGGCTGTTGAGGGACGGCAGGGCTGGTGGGGGTGGGTCAGGGGAGTGGATGGCCAGCAGGTGGAGGGAGGTGGGCCCTGCAGAGCTGCGGAGGGTGTGTGGGGGGGGGAGGTCGGAGCTGGGCTCCAGGTCCCTGCAGGCCACCCAAGCCCGGGGGGCTCCTGGAGAAATGCAGAGAAGAGGAGGGCTCCTGGTGCTCTTCCTCTGGGAGAGAGGCAGTGGGTCCTTCTGGGCAGGCCAAGTTCAGTGTTTGGGACGTTTACCCCCCCGCCCCCCCGTGCGCCGTGCGCTGTGCAGCTGGGCTCTGGGCAGCGCTTGAAGCTGCCTTCTGACAGGCTTGTCTTTTTTAGGCTCCCTGCCAGCCGCCTGAGGGAGTCCCCCCTGGGGCCTTTGCCGCCCTGAGCGGCCAGGCATCTCGGGGACGCGCAGGCGCGCGCACACGGAGGACCCGAGAACCGACCAGCCTCCCGGGTGAGTGAGCAAGGGGACCCGGCCGGATGGGCTGCAGCAGCCAGGGCTTGGGGCCTCGGCGCTGTGGAGTGGGCCACTTGGGAGGAGGACATTCGGGCAGCCGCTAGGTGAGGCAGCGCCACCTCCACTGGGAGACCCGTGCTGGCGGGAAGGCCCCTGCACCCGCCTGGGGCGTGGCGCACCTCCCTAGCGGCCGGCCCGGAAAGGGGATGGTGGCGTCGGCGGCAGCGGCGGCGGCGCCAGCGAGGCAGGCGCTTCAAGGCGGCGGCTTGCCTCCGCCCAGGGGTTTGTGTCAAGTCCCCCCGTTTTCGGTATTCGGAAGACTGTCAACCTCCAGGTGAGTTCCCTGTCCTAGCTTGCTTGTTTGCCTGCTGGCTGGCTTTCCTGGCTTGCCTTGGCTTCGCTTGTGATGGGTGCCTGGGCTCCCTGGGCTCTTGTTCCAAAGGGCAGGAGGCTTTAGTCTTGTTCGCCTTGATCTGTAGTCTGTCCGTGTTTCTAACGGGCTTGGCAAGCTGGGGGAATGGTGAAACTGGCTTGACTTTGCTTCCTGGCACACTTGTGCCTTTGGATGAGGTGTGTTGGTTTGTGTGAGGGGCAGAGAAATGGGTTTGGGATCAGGGCCAGGCATTTTGTAGCTTGGCTGTGTATTCTTGCAGGGGAAGCCCTTAGACCTTTTAGGGTCGTGTTAATTTCTCCCGGACACCTTTCTTTCTTTCTTTATGCGTTTGGGTCTTTGTGTATTTCTGTAACTCGGTAGGTAGTTGTAAACGTGTTTGTGGTCCTAGGTGTATGCAGGTATGTATTCATTGACTGGGTTCTCCGAGGAAGGTTGGTTTGGTATTTTCAGGCGAGGGACTCTCCCTTTGGGCCTGGGCAGTCATGGACAGTGACCGTCCTCCCGACCACTCCGTGCTGCCTGGGAAGCTGCGGGGACAGGCGCCTGCTGCCACACGCAGCAAGTTTTCTCCTGGAGCTTAAGCTGTCAAGGTTTTGGCCTGAGACCCCTTGAACTGTGATCCTGCCTTTTGTCTGCCTTCTGGGTGTCTGGGATTCTAGGCGTGAGACCCTGCAGGGGACTTGTTGGTTTTTAGAAGGAGAGCGTTGCCCTGTAGCTCATGCCGACCTGGTAGCTGGGGTCCCCCTGTCTCAGCCCCGCAAGGGCAGGAATGACATGTGTGCGCCCTCCTCGCTGGCTTTAGGTGTGTTTTGTGCTTCGGTAGCTTAGTTTGTTACTTTGGTGTTTTTCACTGGGATAGATTGTGTGTGTAGGGTGTGGGTGTGATCCATTTTAAAAATTCTAAATCGGCCTGGCCTGTGGGGTCCACTGGTTTGACTGTCCCCCCGCCCCCTTAGGGGTCCCCTAGGGCCCGACTTAAGGCAGCGGTCTGTCCGGAAGCGTCTCTTTTCTCTTTCTCCCACGTGTATGCAGTGCAGTCAGTCCCTTCTGGCATATAGCCTTCTCTACTCACCCTCATTCACCCTCCCCCATGCCACAAGCACCCGACCACACACAGGCTGTACCTACTGGACAGACCTGTCTTCCTGATGAAGGTTAATGTGAGTGTACCAAGGGCTTCCTCACTGTTTCCCTGCAGGGAGTCCACCTCACCTCTTTGTGGTCACCTCCTCACCTTGCTCTCCCTTACCCTCTGACCTCCTGCCCTGGAGTTTTCAGGACTTAGAATTCCTATGCTGCTCCTAGACTCTCCGAGCAGGGTTGTTTCTTTGAACCTTCTCCTGGATGCTCTCCTTCCTTTTTCCTTGGCCTCCCCCCTCCCTCCCCCGAGATGTCCAAACAGTGTTCTTTGCTTTAACTTCCTGAAGTGTGCATTTCAATTCGTTCTTCTCTAGATGTTCGTAGAATCCATTGTCACCACCGTGGAAGAAGCAGTGTGTACATTGCCGACCCCGGGCCCCAAGACCCCCTGTCCCCTGGGTATTTCAGGCTTCCAAAGGGTGTGGTTAAATGGTACTTTTCCTTAGTTCCCCCAGTGTGCGTGTCAATTCGTCCTTCCCTGGACTTTGGTAGTGGAAACCATCCTGAAGAAGCAGTGAAGGTACATTTGAGTCATGGTGCCCCAAGCCCCCTGCCCTCTCCCCGCCAGACTAGCAGACACCATGAGCTCTTGGTATTTCTGACTTCCTACAGCGGCAGGGGGTCCTTGTGGCCCTGCAGGGTTGTAAAGTAGGGAAGCCTTAGAGTAGGTGGCCACGCCTTGGTGAACTCATGTGTTTGTCTGGTTTTGCATGCAGGGATGGGGTTGCGTGGTTGGCAAGACGTGGTAAGAAGCATCACTCGGAGGCCCGTTTCAGCTAGAAGAAGTTTTATTTCACTACACTCGGATGACTTCCTTCATCAGGCATGGATCTGCTCTAAGGTGAGGTGGGGACGGTGGGGATCTCCTGGAGTGTAGCTTGGAGGTGCTGGGAGCAAAGAGGAGGAGAGGATTGGAAAATGTCCAGGGAGTGTGGGGGACGCTTGGAAAGAATGAGTGGTGCAATTTTGAAAACTTAGGGGAGACCAACGCTTTGGGGGAGGAGGGCAGGGCTGAGCAGGTTCCCTGGCTGGTGGGTTCCAGTGAGCTGAGGCAGGTGCCCTGGCCCTGATCTGTGAAGTGCTGTGTTTGTGCATAGCAGACAGAGGCAGTTTTGGGCAAAGGATCCCACCAAGCCTTCCTCCCAGCTTCCTGGGCTGGCCCGGGCTGTTGAGGGACGGCAGGGCTGGTGGGGGTGGGTCAGGGGAGTGGATGGCCAGCAGGTGGAGGGAGGTGGGCCCTGCAGAGCTGCGGAGGGTGTGTGGGGGGGGGAGGTCGGAGCTGGGCTCCAGGTCCCTGCAGGCCACCCAAGCCCGGGGGGCTCCTGGAGAAATGCAGAGAAGAGGAGGGCTCCTGGTGCTCTTCCTCTGGGAGAGAGGCAGTGGGTCCTTCTGGGCAGGCCAAGTTCAGTGTTTGGGACGTTTACCCCCCCGCCCCCCCGTGCGCCGTGCGCTGTGCAGCTGGGCTCTGGGCAGCGCTTGAAGCTGCCTTCTGACAGGCTTGTCTTTTTTAGGCTCCCTGCCAGCCGCCTGAGGGAGTCCCCCCTGGGGCCTTTGCCGCCCTGAGCGGCCAGGCATCTCGGGGACGCGCAGGCGCGCGCACACGGAGGACCCGAGAACCGACCAGCCTCCCGGGTGAGTGAGCAAGGGGACCCGGCCGGATGGGCTGCAGCAGCCAGGGCTTGGGGCCTCGGCGCTGTGGAGTGGGCCACTTGGGAGGAGGACATTCGGGCAGCCGCTAGGTGAGGCAGCGCCACCTCCACTGGGAGACCCGTGCTGGCGGGAAGGCCCCTGCACCCGCCTGGGGCGTGGCGCACCTCCCTAGCGGCCGGCCCGGAAAGGGGATGGTGGCGTCGGCGGCAGCGGCGGCGGCGCCAGCGAGGCAGGCGCTTCAAGGCGGCGGCTTGCCTCCGCCCAGGGGTTTGTGTCAAGTCCCCCCGTTTTCGGTATTCGGAAGACTGTCAACCTCCAGGTGAGTTCCCTGTCCTAGCTTGCTTGTTTGCCTGCTGGCTGGCTTTCCTGGCTTGCCTTGGCTTCGCTTGTGATGGGTGCCTGGGCTCCCTGGGCTCTTGTTCCAAAGGGCAGGAGGCTTTAGTCTTGTTCGCCTTGATCTGTAGTCTGTCCGTGTTTCTAACGGGCTTGGCAAGCTGGGGGAATGGTGAAACTGGCTTGACTTTGCTTCCTGGCACACTTGTGCCTTTGGATGAGGTGTGTTGGTTTGTGTGAGGGGCAGAGAAATGGGTTTGGGATCAGGGCCAGGCATTTTGTAGCTTGGCTGTGTATTCTTGCAGGGGAAGCCCTTAGACCTTTTAGGGTCGTGTTAATTTCTCCCGGACACCTTTCTTTCTTTCTTTATGCGTTTGGGTCTTTGTGTATTTCTGTAACTCGGTAGGTAGTTGTAAACGTGTTTGTGGTCCTAGGTGTATGCAGGTATGTATTCATTGACTGGGTTCTCCGAGGAAGGTTGGTTTGGTATTTTCAGGCGAGGGACTCTCCCTTTGGGCCTGGGCAGTCATGGACAGTGACCGTCCTCCCGACCACTCCGTGCTGCCTGGGAAGCTGCGGGGACAGGCGCCTGCTGCCACACGCAGCAAGTTTTCTCCTGGAGCTTAAGCTGTCAAGGTTTTGGCCTGAGACCCCTTGAACTGTGATCCTGCCTTTTGTCTGCCTTCTGGGTGTCTGGGATTCTAGGCGTGAGACCCTGCAGGGGACTTGTTGGTTTTTAGAAGGAGAGCGTTGCCCTGTAGCTCATGCCGACCTGGTAGCTGGGGTCCCCCTGTCTCAGCCCCGCAAGGGCAGGAATGACATGTGTGCGCCCTCCTCGCTGGCTTTAGGTGTGTTTTGTGCTTCGGTAGCTTAGTTTGTTACTTTGGTGTTTTTCACTGGGATAGATTGTGTGTGTAGGGTGTGGGTGTGATCCATTTTAAAAATTCTAAATCGGCCTGGCCTGTGGGGTCCACTGGTTTGACTGTCCCCCCGCCCCCTTAGGGGTCCCCTAGGGCCCGACTTAAGGCAGCGGTCTGTCCGGAAGCGTCTCTTTTCTCTTTCTCCCACGTGTATGCAGTGCAGTCAGTCCCTTCTGGCATATAGCCTTCTCTACTCACCCTCATTCACCCTCCCCCATGCCACAAGCACCCGACCACACACAGGCTGTACCTACTGGACAGACCTGTCTTCCTGATGAAGGTTAATGTGAGTGTACCAAGGGCTTCCTCACTGTTTCCCTGCAGGGAGTCCACCTCACCTCTTTGTGGTCACCTCCTCACCTTGCTCTCCCTTACCCTCTGACCTCCTGCCCTGGAGTTTTCAGGACTTAGAATTCCTATGCTGCTCCTAGACTCTCCGAGCAGGGTTGTTTCTTTGAACCTTCTCCTGGATGCTCTCCTTCCTTTTTCCTTGGCCTCCCCCCTCCCTCCCCCGAGATGTCCAAACAGTGTTCTTTGCTTTAACTTCCTGAAGTGTGCATTTCAATTCGTTCTTCTCTAGATGTTCGTAGAATCCATTGTCACCACCGTGGAAGAAGCAGTGTGTACATTGCCGACCCCGGGCCCCAAGACCCCCTGTCCCCTGGGTATTTCAGGCTTCCAAAGGGTGTGGTTAAATGGTACTTTTCCTTAGTTCCCCCAGTGTGCGTGTCAATTCGTCCTTCCCTGGACTTTGGTAGTGGAAACCATCCTGAAGAAGCAGTGAAGGTACATTTGAGTCATGGTGCCCCAAGCCCCCTGCCCTCTCCCCGCCAGACTAGCAGACACCATGAGCTCTTGGTATTTCTGACTTCCTACAGCGGCAGGGGGTCCTTGTGGCCCTGCAGGGTTGTAAAGTAGGGAAGCCTTAGAGTAGGTGGCCACGCCTTGGTGAACTCATGTGTTTGTCTGGTTTTGCATGCAGGGATGGGGTTGCGTGGTTGGCAAGACGTGGTAAGAAGCATCACTCGGAGGCCCGTTTCAGCTAGAAGAAGTTTTATTTCACTACACTCGGATGACTTCCTTCATCAGGCATGGATCTGCTCTAAGGTGAGGTGGGGACGGTGGGGATCTCCTGGAGTGTAGCTTGGAGGTGCTGGGAGCAAAGAGGAGGAGAGGATTGGAAAATGTCCAGGGAGTGTGGGGGACGCTTGGAAAGAATGAGTGGTGCAATTTTGAAAACTTAGGGGAGACCAACGCTTTGGGGGAGGAGGGCAGGGCTGAGCAGGTTCCCTGGCTGGTGGGTTCCAGTGAGCTGAGGCAGGTGCCCTGGCCCTGATCTGTGAAGTGCTGTGTTTGTGCATAGCAGACAGAGGCAGTTTTGGGCAAAGGATCCCACCAAGCCTTCCTCCCAGCTTCCTGGGCTGGCCCGGGCTGTTGAGGGACGGCAGGGCTGGTGGGGGTGGGTCAGGGGAGTGGATGGCCAGCAGGTGGAGGGAGGTGGGCCCTGCAGAGCTGCGGAGGGTGTGTGGGGGGGGGAGGTCGGAGCTGGGCTCCAGGTCCCTGCAGGCCACCCAAGCCCGGGGGGCTCCTGGAGAAATGCAGAGAAGAGGAGGGCTCCTGGTGCTCTTCCTCTGGGAGAGAGGCAGTGGGTCCTTCTGGGCAGGCCAAGTTCAGTGTTTGGGACGTTTACCCCCCCGCCCCCCCGTGCGCCGTGCGCTGTGCAGCTGGGCTCTGGGCAGCGCTTGAAGCTGCCTTCTGACAGGCTTGTCTTTTTTAGGCTCCCTGCCAGCCGCCTGAGGGAGTCCCCCCTGGGGCCTTTGCCGCCCTGAGCGGCCAGGCATCTCGGGGACGCGCAGGCGCGCGCACACGGAGGACCCGAGAACCGACCAGCCTCCCGGGTGAGTGAGCAAGGGGACCCGGCCGGATGGGCTGCAGCAGCCAGGGCTTGGGGCCTCGGCGCTGTGGAGTGGGCCACTTGGGAGGAGGACATTCGGGCAGCCGCTAGGTGAGGCAGCGCCACCTCCACTGGGAGACCCGTGCTGGCGGGAAGGCCCCTGCACCCGCCTGGGGCGTGGCGCACCTCCCTAGCGGCCGGCCCGGAAAGGGGATGGTGGCGTCGGCGGCAGCGGCGGCGGCGCCAGCGAGGCAGGCGCTTCAAGGCGGCGGCTTGCCTCCGCCCAGGGGTTTGTGTCAAGTCCCCCCGTTTTCGGTATTCGGAAGACTGTCAACCTCCAGGTGAGTTCCCTGTCCTAGCTTGCTTGTTTGCCTGCTGGCTGGCTTTCCTGGCTTGCCTTGGCTTCGCTTGTGATGGGTGCCTGGGCTCCCTGGGCTCTTGTTCCAAAGGGCAGGAGGCTTTAGTCTTGTTCGCCTTGATCTGTAGTCTGTCCGTGTTTCTAACGGGCTTGGCAAGCTGGGGGAATGGTGAAACTGGCTTGACTTTGCTTCCTGGCACACTTGTGCCTTTGGATGAGGTGTGTTGGTTTGTGTGAGGGGCAGAGAAATGGGTTTGGGATCAGGGCCAGGCATTTTGTAGCTTGGCTGTGTATTCTTGCAGGGGAAGCCCTTAGACCTTTTAGGGTCGTGTTAATTTCTCCCGGACACCTTTCTTTCTTTCTTTATGCGTTTGGGTCTTTGTGTATTTCTGTAACTCGGTAGGTAGTTGTAAACGTGTTTGTGGTCCTAGGTGTATGCAGGTATGTATTCATTGACTGGGTTCTCCGAGGAAGGTTGGTTTGGTATTTTCAGGCGAGGGACTCTCCCTTTGGGCCTGGGCAGTCATGGACAGTGACCGTCCTCCCGACCACTCCGTGCTGCCTGGGAAGCTGCGGGGACAGGCGCCTGCTGCCACACGCAGCAAGTTTTCTCCTGGAGCTTAAGCTGTCAAGGTTTTGGCCTGAGACCCCTTGAACTGTGATCCTGCCTTTTGTCTGCCTTCTGGGTGTCTGGGATTCTAGGCGTGAGACCCTGCAGGGGACTTGTTGGTTTTTAGAAGGAGAGCGTTGCCCTGTAGCTCATGCCGACCTGGTAGCTGGGGTCCCCCTGTCTCAGCCCCGCAAGGGCAGGAATGACATGTGTGCGCCCTCCTCGCTGGCTTTAGGTGTGTTTTGTGCTTCGGTAGCTTAGTTTGTTACTTTGGTGTTTTTCACTGGGATAGATTGTGTGTGTAGGGTGTGGGTGTGATCCATTTTAAAAATTCTAAATCGGCCTGGCCTGTGGGGTCCACTGGTTTGACTGTCCCCCCGCCCCCTTAGGGGTCCCCTAGGGCCCGACTTAAGGCAGCGGTCTGTCCGGAAGCGTCTCTTTTCTCTTTCTCCCACGTGTATGCAGTGCAGTCAGTCCCTTCTGGCATATAGCCTTCTCTACTCACCCTCATTCACCCTCCCCCATGCCACAAGCACCCGACCACACACAGGCTGTACCTACTGGACAGACCTGTCTTCCTGATGAAGGTTAATGTGAGTGTACCAAGGGCTTCCTCACTGTTTCCCTGCAGGGAGTCCACCTCACCTCTTTGTGGTCACCTCCTCACCTTGCTCTCCCTTACCCTCTGACCTCCTGCCCTGGAGTTTTCAGGACTTAGAATTCCTATGCTGCTCCTAGACTCTCCGAGCAGGGTTGTTTCTTTGAACCTTCTCCTGGATGCTCTCCTTCCTTTTTCCTTGGCCTCCCCCCTCCCTCCCCCGAGATGTCCAAACAGTGTTCTTTGCTTTAACTTCCTGAAGTGTGCATTTCAATTCGTTCTTCTCTAGATGTTCGTAGAATCCATTGTCACCACCGTGGAAGAAGCAGTGTGTACATTGCCGACCCCGGGCCCCAAGACCCCCTGTCCCCTGGGTATTTCAGGCTTCCAAAGGGTGTGGTTAAATGGTACTTTTCCTTAGTTCCCCCAGTGTGCGTGTCAAATCGTCCTTCCCTGGACTTTGGTAGTGGAAACCATCCTGAAGAAGCAGTGAAGGTACATTTGAGTCATGGTGCCCCAAGCCCCCTGCCCTCTCCCCGCCAGACTAGCAGACACCATGAGCTCTTGGTATTTCTGACTTCCTACAGCGGCAGGGGGTCCTTGTGGCCCTGCAGGGTTGTAAAGTAGGGAAGCCTTAGAGTAGGTGGCCACGCCTTGGTGAACTCATGTGTTTGTCTGGTTTTGCATGCAGGGATGGGGTTGCGTGGTTGGCAAGACGTGGTAAGAAGCATCACTCGGAGGCCCGTTTCAGCTAGAAGAAGTTTTATTTCACTACACTCGGATGACTTCCTTCATCAGGCATGGATCTGCTCTAAGGTGAGGTGGGGACGGTGGGGATCTCCTGGAGTGTAGCTTGGAGGTGCTGGGAGCAAAGAGGAGGAGAGGATTGGAAAATGTCCAGGGAGTGTGGCGGACGCTTGGAAAGAATGAGTGGTGCAATTTTGAAAACTTAGGGGAGACCAACGCTTTGGGGGAGGAGGGCAGGGCTGAGCAGGTTCCCTGGCTGGTGGGTTCCAGTGAGCTGAGGCAGGTGCCCTGGCCCTGATCTGTGAAGTGCTGTGTTTGTGCATAGCAGACAGAGGCAGTTTTGGGCAAAGGATCCCACCAAGCCTTCCTCCCAGCTTCCTGGGCTGGCCCGGGCTGTTGAGGGAGGGCAGGGCTGGTGGGGGTGGGTCAGGGGAGTGGATGGCCAGCAGGTGGAGGGAGGTGGGCCCTGCAGAGCTGCGGAGGGTGTGTGGGGGGGGGAGGTCGGAGCTGGGCTCCAGGTCCCTGCAGGCCACCCAAGCCCGGGGGGCTCCTGGAGAAATGCAGAGAAGAGGAGGGCTCCTGGTGCTCTTCCTCTGGGAGAGAGGCAGTGGGTCCTTCTGGGCAGGCCAAGTTCAGTGTTTGGGACGTTTACCCCCCCGCCCCCCCGTGCGCCGTGCGCTGTGCAGCTGGGCTCTGGGCAGCGCTTGAAGCTGCCTTCTGACAGGCTTGTCTTTTTTAGGCTCCCTGCCAGCCGCCTGAGGGAGTCCCCCCTGGGGCCTTTGCCGCCCTGAGCGGCCAGGCATCTCGGGGACGCGCAGGCGCGCGCACACGGAGGACCCGAGAACCGACCAGCCTCCCGGGTGAGTGAGCAAGGGGACCCGGCCGGATGGGCTGCAGCAGCCAGGGCTTGGGGCCTCGGCGCTGTGGAGTGGGCCACTTGGGAGGAGGACGTTCGGGCAGCCGCTAGGTGAGGCAGCGCCACCTCCACTGGGAGACCCGTGCTGGCGGGAAGGCCCCTGCACCCGCCTGGGGCGTGGCGCACCTCCCTAGCGGCCGGCCCGGAAAGGGGATGGTGGCGTCTGAGGCGGCGGCGGCGGCGCAGGCGAGGCAGGCGCTTCAAGGCGGCGGCTTGCCTCCGCCCAGGGGTTTGTGTCAAGTCCCCCCGTTTTCGGTATTCGGAAGACTGTCAACCTCCAGGTGAGTTCCCTGTCCTAGCTTGCTTGTTTGCCTGCTGGCTGGCTTTCCTGGCTTGCCTTGGCTTCGCTTGTGATGGGTGCCTGGGCTCCCTGGGCTCTTGTTCCAAAGGGCAGGAGGCTTTAGTCTTGTTCGCCTTGATCTGTAGTCCGTCCGTGTTTCTAACGGGCTTGGCAAGCTGGGGGAATGGTGAAACTGGCTTGACTTTGCTTCCTGGCACACTTGTGCCTTTGGATGAGGTGTGTTGGTTTGTGTGAGGGGCAGAGAAATGGGTTTGGGATCAGGGCCAGGCATTTTGTAGCTTGGCTGTGTATTCTTGCAGGGGAAGCCCTTAGACCTTTTAGGGTCGTGTTAATTTCTCCCGGACACCTTTCTTTCTTTCTTTATGCGTTTGGGTCTTTGTGTATTTCTGTAACTCGGTAGGTAGTTGTAAACGTGTTTGTGGTCCTAGGTGTATGCAGGTATGTATTCATTGACTGGGTTCTCCGAGGAAGGTTGGTTTGGTATTTTCAGGCGAGGGACTCTCCCTTTGGGCCTGGGCAGTCATGGACAGTGACCGTCCTCCCGACCACTCCGTGCTGCCTGGGAAGCTGCGGGGACAGGCGCCTGCTGCCACACGCAGCAAGTTTTCTCCTGGAGCTTAAGCTGTCAAGGTTTTGGCCTGAGACCCCTTGAACTGTGATCCTGCCTTTTGTCTGCCTTCTGGGTGTCTGGGATTCTAGGCGTGAGACCCTGCAGGGGACTTGTTGGTTTTTAGAAGGAGAGCGTTGCCCTGTAGCTCATGCCGACCTGGTAGCTGGGGTCCCCCTGTCTCAGCCCCGCAAGGGCAGGAATGACATGTGTGCGCCCTCCTCGCTGGCTTTAGGTGTGTTTTGTGCTTCGGTAGCTTAGTTTGTTACTTTGGTGTTTTTCACTGGGATAGATTGTGTGTGTAGGGTGTGGGTGTGATCCATTTTAAAAATTCTAAATCGGCCTGGCCTGTGGGGTCCACTGGTTTGACTGTCCCCCCGCCCCCTTAGGGGTCCCCTAGGGCCCGACTTAAGGCAGCGGTCTGTCCGGAAGCGTCTCTTTTCTCTTTCTCCCACGTGTATGCAGTGCAGTCAGTCCCTTCTGGCATATAGCCTTCTCTACTCACCCTCATTCACCCTCCCCCATGCCACAAGCACCCGACCACACACAGGCTGTACCTACTGGACAGACCTGTCTTCCTGATGAAGGTTAATGTGAGTGTACCAAGGGCTTCCTCACTGTTTCCCTGCAGGGAGTCCACCTCACCTCTTTGTGGTCACCTCCTCACCTTGCTCTCCCTTACCCTCTGACCTCCTGCCCTGGAGTTTTCAGGACTTAGAATTCCTATGCTGCTCCTAGACTCTCCGAGCAGGGTTGTTTCTTTGAACCTTCTCCTGGATGCTCTCCTTCCTTTTTCCTTGGCCTCCCCCCTCCCTCCCCCGAGATGTCCAAACAGTGTTCTTTGCTTTAACTTCCTGAAGTGTGCATTTCAATTCGTTCTTCTCTAGATGTTCGTAGAATCCATTGTCACCACCGTGGAAGAAGCAGTGTGTACATTGCCGACCCCGGGCCCCAAGACCCCCTGTCCCCTGGGTATTTCAGGCTTCCAAAGGGTGTGGTTAAATGGTACTTTTCCTTAGTTCCCCCAGTGTGCGTGTCAATTCGTCCTTCCCTGGACTTTGGTAGTGGAAACCATCCTGAAGAAGCAGTGAAGGTACATTTGAGTCATGGTGCCCCAAGCCCCCTGCCCTCTCCCCGCCAGACTAGCAGACACCATGAGCTCTTGGTATTTCTGACTTCCTACAGCGGCAGGGGGTCCTTGTGGCCCTGCAGGGTTGTAAAGTAGGGAAGCCTTAGAGTAGGTGGCCACGCCTTGGTGAACTCATGTGTTTGTCTGGTTTTGCATGCAGGGATGGGGTTGCGTGGTTGGCAAGACGTGGTAAGAAGCATCACTCGGAGGCCCGTTTCAGCTAGAAGAAGTTTTATTTCACTACACTCGGATGACTTCCTTCATCAGGCATGGATCTGCTCTAAGGTGAGGTGGGGACGGTGGGGATCTCCTGGAGTGTAGCTTGGAGGTGCTGGGAGCAAAGAGGAGGAGAGGATTGGAAAATGTCCAGGGAGTGTGGGGGACGCTTGGAAAGAATGAGTGGTGCAATTTTGAAAACTTAGGGGAGACCAACGCTTTGGGGGAGGAGGGCAGGGCTGAGCAGGTTCCCTGGCTGGTGGGTTCCAGTGAGCTGAGGCAGGTGCCCTGGCCCTGATCTGTGAAGTGCTGTGTTTGTGCATAGCAGACAGAGGCAGTTTTGGGCAAAGGATCCCACCAAGCCTTCCTCCCAGCTTCCTGGGCTGGCCCGGGCTGTTGAGGGACGGCAGGGCTGGTGGGGGTGGGTCACGGGAGTGGATGGCCAGCAGGTGGAGGGAGGTGGGCCCTGCAGAGCTGCGGAGGGTGTGTGGGGGGGGGAGGTCGGAGCTGGGCTCCAGGTCCCTGCAGGCCACCCAAGCCCGGGGGGCTCCTGGAGAAATGCAGAGAAGAGGAGGGCTCCTGGTGCTCTTCCTCTGGGAGAGAGGCAGTGGGTCCTTCTGGGCAGGCCAAGTTCAGTGTTTGGGACGTTTACCCCCCCGCCCCCCCGTGCGCCGTGCGCTGTGCAGCTGGGCTCTGGGCAGCGCTTGAAGCTGCCTTCTGACAGGCTTGTCTTTTTTAGGCTCCCTGCCAGCCGCCTGAGGGAGTCCCCCCTGGGGCCTTTGCCGCCCTGAGCGGCCAGGCATCTCGGGGGCGCGCAGGCGCGCGCACACGGAGGACCCGAGAACCGACCAGCCTCCCGGGTGAGTGAGCAAGGGGACCCGGCCGGATGGGCTGCAGCAGCCAGGGCTTGGGGCCTCGGCGCTGTGGAGTGGGCCACTTGGGAGGAGGACATTCGGGCAGCCGCTAGGTGAGGCAGCGCCACCTCCACTGGGAGACCCGTGCTGGCGGGAAGGCCCCTGCACCCGCCTGGGGCGTGGCGCACCTCCCTAGCGGCCGGCCCGGAAAGGGGATGGTGGCGTCGGCGGCGGCGGCGGCGGCGGCGGCGAGGCAGGAGCTTCAAGGCGGCGGCTTGCCTCCGCCCAGGGGTTTGTGTCAAGTCCCCCCGTTTTCGGTATTCGGAAGACTGTCAACCTCCAGGTGAGTTCCCTGTCCTAGCTTGCTTGTTTGCCTGCTGGCTGGCTTTCCTGGCTTGCCTTGGCTTCGCTTGTGATGGGTGCCTGGGCTCCCTGGGCTCTTGTTCCAAAGGGCAGGAGGCTTTAGTCTTGTTCGCCTTGATCTGTAGTCCCTCCGTGTTTCTAACGGGCTTGGCAAGCTGGGGGAATGGTGAAACTGGCTTGACTTTGCTTCCTGGCACACTTGTGCCTTTGGATGAGGTGTGTTGGTTTGTGTGAGGGGCAGAGAAATGGGTTTGGGATCAGGGCCAGGCATTTTGTAGCTTGGCTGTGTATTCTTGCAGGGGAAGCCCTTAGACCTTTTAGGGTCGTGTTAATTTCTCCCGGACACCTTTCTTTCTTTCTTTATGCGTTTGGGTCTTTGTGTATTTCTGTAACTCGGTAGGTAGTTGTAAACGTGTTTGTGGTCCTAGGTGTATGCAGGTATGTATTCATTGACTGGGTTCTCCGAGGAAGGTTGGTTTGGTATTTTCAGGCGAGGGACTCTCCCTTTGGGCCTGGGCAGTCATGGACAGTGACCGTCCTCCCGACCACTCCGTGCTGCCTGGGAAGCTGCGGGGACAGGCGCCTGCTGCCACACGCAGCAAGTTTTCTCCTGGAGCTTAAGCTGTCAAGGTTTTGGCCTGAGACCCCTTGAACTGTGATCCTGCCTTTTGTCTGCCTTCTGGGTGTCTGGGATTCTAGGCGTGAGACCCTGCAGGGGACTTGTTGGTTTTTAGAAGGAGAGCGTTGCCCTGTAGCTCATGCCGACCTGGTAGCTGGGGTCCCCCTGTCTCAGCCCCGCAAGGGCAGGAATGACATGTGTGCGCCCTCCTCGCTGGCTTTAGGTGTGTTTTGTGCTTCGGTAGCTTAGTTTGTTACTTTGGTGTTTTTCACTGGGATAGATTGTGTGTGTAGGGTGTGGGTGTGATCCATTTTAAAAATTCTAAATCGGCCTGGCCTGTGGGGTCCACTGGTTTGACTGTCCCCCCGCCCCCTTAGGGGTCCCCTAGGGCCCGACTTAAGGCAGCGGTCTGTCCGGAAGCGTCTCTTTTCTCTTTCTCCCACGTGTATGCAGTGCAGTCAGTCCCTTCTGGCATATAGCCTTCTCTACTCACCCTCATTCACCCTCCCCCATGCCACAAGCACCCGACCACACACAGGCTGTACCTACTGGACAGACCTGTCTTCCTGATGAAGGTTAATGTGAGTGTACCAAGGGCTTCCTCACTGTTTCCCTGCAGGGAGTCCACCTCACCTCTTTGTGGTCACCTCCTCACCTTGCTCTCCCTTACCCTCTGACCTCCTGCCCTGGAGTTTTCAGGACTTAGAATTCCTATGCTGCTCCTAGACTCTCCGAGCAGGGTTGTTTCTTTGAACCTTCTCCTGGATGCTCTCCTTCCTTTTTCCTTGGCCTCCCCCCTCCCTCCCCCGAGATGTCCAAACAGTGTTCTTTGCTTTAACTTCCTGAAGTGTGCATTTCAATTCGTTCTTCTCTAGATGTTCGTAGAATCCATTGTCACCACCGTGGAAGAAGCAGTGTGTACATTGCCGACCCCGGGCCCCAAGACCCCCTGTCCCCTGGGTATTTCAGGCTTCCAAAGGGTGTGGTTAAATGGTACTTTTCCTTAGTTCCCCCAGTGTGCGTGTCAATTCGTCCTTCCCTGGACTTTGGTAGTGGAAACCATCCTGAAGAAGCAGTGAAGGTACATTTGAGTCATGGTGCCCCAAGCCCCCTGCCCTCTCCCCGCCAGACTAGCAGACACCATGAGCTCTTGGTATTTCTGACTTCCTACAGCGGCAGGGGGTCCTTGTGGCCCTGCAGGGTTGTAAAGTAGGGAAGCCTTAGAGTAGGTGGCCACGCCTTGGTGAACTCATGTGTTTGTCTGGTTTTGCATGCAGGGATGGGGTTGCGTGGTTGGCAAGACGTGGTAAGAAGCATCACTCGGAGGCCCGTTTCAGCTAGAAGAAGTTTTATTTCACTACACTCGCATGACTTCCTTCATCAGGCATGGATCTGCTCTAAGGTGAGGTGGGGACGGTGGGGATCTCCTGGAGTGTAGCTTGGAGGTGCTGGGAGCAAAGAGGAGGAGAGGATTGGAAAATGTCCAGGGAGTGTGGGGGACGCTTGGAAAGAATGAGTGGTGCAATTTTGAAAACTTAGGGGAGACCAACGCTTTGGGGGAGGAGGGCAGGGCTGAGCAGGTTCCCTGGCTGGTGGGTTCCAGTGAGCTGAGGCAGGTGCCCTGGCCCTGATCTGTGAAGTGCTGTGTTTGTGCATAGCAGACAGAGGCAGTTTTGGGCAAAGGATCCCACCAAGCCTTCCTCCCAGCTTCCTGGGCTGGCCCGGGCTGTTGAGGGAGGGCAGGGCTGGTGGGGGTGGGTCAGGGGAGTGGATGGCCAGCAGGTGGAGGGAGGTGGGCCCTGCAGAGCTGCGGAGGGTGTGTGGGGGGGGGGAGGTCGGAGCTGGGCTCCAGGTCCCTGCAGGCCACCCAAGCCCGGGGGGCTCCTGGAGAAATGCAGAGAAGAGGAGGGCTCCTGGTGCTCTTCCTCTGGGAGAGAGGCAGTGGGTCCTTCTGGGCAGGCCAAGTTCAGTGTTTGGGACGTTTACCCCCCCGCCCCCCCGTGCGCCGTGCGCTGTGCAGCTGGGCTCTGGGCAGCGCTTGAAGCTGCCTTCTGACAGGCTTGTCTTTTTTAGGCTCCCTGCCAGCCGCCTGAGGGAGTCCCCCCTGGGGCCTTTGCCGCCCTGAGCGGCCAGGCATCTCGGGGGCGCGCAGGCGCGCGCACACGGAGGACCCGAGAACCGACCAGCCTCCCGGGTGAGTGAGCAAGGGGACCCGGCCGGATGGGCTGCAGCAGCCAGGGCTTGGGGCCTCGGCGCTGTGGAGTGGGCCACTTGGGAGGAGGACGTTCGGGCAGCCGCTAGGTGAGGCAGCGCCACCTCCACTGGGAGACCCGTGCTGGCGGGAAGGCCCCTGCACCCGCCTGGGGCGTGGCGCACCTCCCTAGCGGCCGGCCCGGAAAGGGGATGGTGGCGTCGGCGGCGGCGGCGGCGGCGGCGGCGAGGCAGGAGCTTCAAGGCGGCGGCTTGCCTCCGCCCAGGGGTTTGTGTCAAGTCCCCCCGTTTTCGGTATTCGGAAGACTGTCAACCTCCAGGTGAGTTCCCTGTCCTAGCTTGCTTGTTTGCCTGCTGGCTGGCTTTCCTGGCTTGCCTTGGCTTCGCTTGTGATGGGTGCCTGGGCTCCCTGGGCTCTTGTTCCAAAGGGCAGGAGGCTTTAGTCTTGTTCGCCTTGATCTGTAGTCCGTCCGTGTTTCTAACGGGCTTGGCAAGCTGGGGGAATGGTGAAACTGGCTTGACTTTGCTTCCTGGCACACTTGTGCCTTTGGATGAGGTGTGTTGGTTTGTGTGAGGGGCAGAGAAATGGGTTTGGGATCAGGGCCAGGCATTTTGTAGCTTGGCTGTGTATTCTTGCAGGGGAAGCCCTTAGACCTTTTAGGGTCGTGTTAATTTCTCCCGGACACCTTTCTTTCTTTCTTTATGCGTTTGGGTCTTTGTGTATTTCTGTAACTCGGTAGGTAGTTGTAAACGTGTTTGTGGTCCTAGGTGTATGCAGGTATGTATTCATTGACTGGGTTCTCCGAGGAAGGTTGGTTTGGTATTTTCAGGCGAGGGACTCTCCCTTTGGGCCTGGGCAGTCATGGACAGTGACCGTCCTCCCGACCACTCCGTGCTGCCTGGGAAGCTGCGGGGACAGGCGCCTGCTGCCACACGCAGCAAGTTTTCTCCTGGAGCTTAAGCTGTCAAGGTTTTGGCCTGAGACCCCTTGAACTGTGATCCTGCCTTTTGTCTGCCTTCTGGGTGTCTGGGATTCTAGGCGTGAGACCCTGCAGGGGACTTGTTGGTTTTTAGAAGGAGAGCGTTGCCCTGTAGCTCATGCCGACCTGGTAGCTGGGGTCCCCCTGTCTCAGCCCCGCAAGGGCAGGAATGACATGTGTGCGCCCTCCTCGCTGGCTTTAGGTGTGTTTTGTGCTTCGGTAGCTTAGTTTGTTACTTTGGTGTTTTTCACTGGGATAGATTGTGTGTGTAGGGTGTGGGTGTGATCCATTTTAAAAATTCTAAATCGGCCTGGCCTGTGGGGTCCACTGGTTTGACTGTCCCCCCGCCCCCTTAGGGGTCCCCTAGGGCCCGACTTAAGGCAGCGGTCTGTCCGGAAGCGTCTCTTTTCTCTTTCTCCCACGTGTATGCAGTGCAGTCAGTCCCTTCTGGCATATAGCCTTCTCTACTCACCCTCATTCACCCTCCCCCATGCCACAAGCACCCGACCACACACAGGCTGTACCTACTGGACAGACCTGTCTTCCTGATGAAGGTTAATGTGAGTGTACCAAGGGCTTCCTCACTGTTTCCCTGCAGGGAGTCCACCTCACCTCTTTGTGGTCACCTCCTCACCTTGCTCTCCCTTACCCTCTGACCTCCTGCCCTGGAGTTTTCAGGACTTAGAATTCCTATGCTGCTCCTAGACTCTCCGAGCAGGGTTGTTTCTTTGAACCTTCTCCTGGATGCTCTCCTTCCTTTTTCCTTGGCCTCCCCCCTCCCTCCCCCGAGATGTCCAAACAGTGTTCTTTGCTTTAACTTCCTGAAGTGTGCATTTCAATTCGTTCTTCTCTAGATGTTCGTAGAATCCATTGTCACCACCGTGGAAGAAGCAGTGTGTACATTGCCGACCCCGGGCCCCAAGACCCCCTGTCCCCTGGGTATTTCAGGCTTCCAAAGGGTGTGGTTAAATGGTACTTTTCCTTAGTTCCCCCAGTGTGCGTGTCAATTCGTCCTTCCCTGGACTTTGTTAGTGGAAACCATCCTGAAGAAGCAGTGAAGGTACATTTGAGTCATGGTGCCCCAAGCCCCCTGCCCTCTCCCCGCCAGACTAGCAGACACCATGAGCTCTTGGTATTTCTGACTTCCTACAGCGGCAGGGGGTCCTTGTGGCCCTGCAGGGTTGTAAAGTAGGGAAGCCTTAGAGTAGGTGGCCACGCCTTGGTGAACTCATGTGTTTGTCTGGTTTTGCATGCAGGGATGGGGTTGCGTGGTTGGCAAGACGTGGTAAGAAGCATCACTCGGAGGCCCGTTTCAGCTAGAAGAAGTTTTATTTCACTACACTCGGATGACTTCCTTCATCAGGCATGGATCTGCTCTAAGGTGAGGTGGGGACGGTGGGGATCTCCTGGAGTGTAGCTTGGAGGTGCTGGGAGCAAAGAGGAGGAGAGGATTGGAAAATGTCCAGGGAGTGTGGGGGACGCTTGGAAAGAATGAGTGGTGCAATTTTGAAAACTTAGGGGAGACCAACGCTTTGGGGGAGGAGGGCAGGGCTGAGCAGGTTCCCTGGCTGGTGGGTTCCAGTGAGCTGAGGCAGGTGCCCTGGCCCTGATCTGTGAAGTGCTGTGTTTGTGCATAGCAGACAGAGGCAGTTTTGGGCAAAGGATCCCACCAAGCCTTCCTCCCAGCTTCCTGGGCTGGCCCGGGCTGTTGAGGGAGGGCAGGGCTGGTGGGGGTGGGTCAGGGGAGTGGATGGCCAGCAGGTGGAGGGAGGTGGGCCCTGCAGAGCTGCGGAGGGTGTGTGGGGGGGGGAGGTCGGAGCTGGGCTCCAGGTCCCTGCAGGCCACCCAAGCCCGGGGGGCTCCTGGAGAAATGCAGAGAAGAGGAGGGCTCCTGGTGCTCTTCCTCTGGGAGAGAGGCAGTGGGTCCTTCTGGGCAGGCCAAGTTCAGTGTTTGGGACGTTTACCCCCCCGCCCCCCCGTGCGCCGTGCGCTGTGCAGCTGGGCTCTGGGCAGCGCTTGAAGCTGCCTTCTGACAGGCTTGTCTTTTTTAGGCTCCCTGCCAGCCGCCTGAGGGAGTCCCCCCTGGGGCCTTTGCCGCCCTGAGCGGCCAGGCATCTCGGGGGCGCGCAGGCGCGCGCACACGGAGGACCCGAGAACCGACCAGCCTCCCGGGTGAGTGAGCAAGGGGACCCGGCCGGATGGGCTGCAGCAGCCAGGGCTTGGGGCCTCGGCGCTGTGGAGTGGGCCACTTGGGAGGAGGACGTTCGGGCAGCCGCTAGGTGAGGCAGCGCCACCTCCACTGGGAGACCCGTGCTGACAGGAAGGCCCCTGCACCCGCCTGGGGCGTGGCGCACCTCCCTAGCGGCCGGCCCGGAAAGGGGATGGTGGCGTCGGCGGCGGCGGCGGCGGCGGCAGCGAGGCAGGAGCTTCAAGGCGGCGGCTTGCCTCAGCCCAGGGGTTTGTGTCAAGTCCCCCCGTTTTCGGTATTCGGAAGACTGTCAACCTCCAGGTGAGTTCCCTGTCCTAGCTTGCTTGTTTGCCTGCTGGCTGGCTTTCCTGGCTTGCCTTGGCTTCGCTTGTGATGGGTGCCTGGGCTCCCTGGGCTCTTGTTCCAAAGGGCAGGAGGCTTTAGTCTTGTTCGCCTTGATCTGTAGTCCGTCCGTGTTTCTAACGGGCTTGGCAAGCTGGGGGAATGGTGAAACTGGCTTGACTTTGCTTCCTGGCACACTTGTGCCTTTGGATGAGGTGTGTTGGTTTGTGTGAGGGGCAGAGAAATGGGTTTGGGATCAGGGCCAGGCATTTTGTAGCTTGGCTGTGTATTCTTGCAGGGGAAGCCCTTAGACCTTTTAGGGTCGTGTTAATTTCTCCCGGACACCTTTCTTTCTTTCTTTATGCGTTTGGGTCTTTGTGTATTTCTGTAACTCGGTAGGTAGTTGTAAACGTGTTTGTGGTCCTAGGTGTATGCAGGTATGTATTCATTGACTGGGTTCTCCGAGGAAGGTTGGTTTGGTATTTTCAGGCGAGGGACTCTCCCTTTGGGCCTGGGCAGTCATGGACAGTGACCGTCCTCCCGACCACTCCGTGCTGCCTGGGAAGCTGCGGGGACAGGCGCCTGCTGCCACACGCAGCAAGTTTTCTCCTGGAGCTTAAGCTGTCAAGGTTTTGGCCTGAGACCCCTTGAACTGTGATCCTGCCTTTTGTCTGCCTTCTGGGTGTCTGGGATTCTAGGCGTGAGACCCTGCAGGGGACTTGTTGGTTTTTAGAAGGAGAGCGTTGCCCTGTAGCTCATGCCGACCTGGTAGCTGGGGTCCCCCTGTCTCAGCCCCGCAAGGGCAGGAATGACATGTGTGCGCCCTCCTCGCTGGCTTTAGGTGTGTTTTGTGCTTCGGTAGCTTAGTTTGTTACTTTGGTGTTTTTCACTGGGATAGATTGTGTGTGTAGGGTGTGGGTGTGATCCATTTTAAAAATTCTAAATCGGCCTGGCCTGTGGGGTCCACTGGTTTGACTGTCCCCCCGCCCCCTTAGGGGTCCCCTAGGGCCCGACTTAAGGCAGCGGTCTGTCCGGAAGCGTCTCTTTTCTCTTTCTCCCACGTGTATGCAGTGCAGTCAGTCCCTTCTGGCATATAGCCTTCTCTACTCACCCTCATTCACCCTCCCCCATGCCACAAGCACCCGACCACACACAGGCTGTACCTACTGGACAGACCTGTCTTCCTGATGAAGGTTAATGTGAGTGTACCAAGGGCTTCCTCACTGTTTCCCTGCAGGGAGTCCACCTCACCTCTTTGTGGTCACCTCCTCACCTTGCTCTCCCTTACCCTCTGACCTCCTGCCCTGGAGTTTTCAGGACTTAGAATTCCTATGCTGCTCCTAGACTCTCCGAGCAGGGTTGTTTCTTTGAACCTTCTCCTGGATGCTCTCCTTCCTTTTTCCTTGGCCTCCCCCCTCCCTCCCCCGAGATGTCCAAACAGTGTTCTTTGCTTTAACTTCCTGAAGTGTGCATTTCAATTCGTTCTTCTCTAGATGTTCGTAGAATCCATTGTCACCACCGTGGAAGAAGCAGTGTGTACATTGCCGACCCCGGGCCCCAAGACCCCCTGTCCCCTGGGTATTTCAGGCTTCCAAAGGGTGTGGTTAAATGGTACTTTTCCTTAGTTCCCCCAGTGTGCGTGTCAATTCGTCCTTCCCTGGACTTTGGTAGTGGAAACCATCCTGAAGAAGCAGTGAAGGTACATTTGAGTCATGGTGCCCCAAGCCCCCTGCCCTCTCCCCGCCAGACTAGCAGACACCATGAGCTCTTGGTATTTCTGACTTCCTACAGCGGCAGGGGGTCCTTGTGGCCCTGCAGGGTTGTAAAGTAGGGAAGCCTTAGAGTAGGTGGCCACGCCTTGGTGAACTCATGTGTTTGTCTGGTTTTGCATGCAGGGATGGGGTTGCGTGGTTGGCAAGACGTGGTAAGAAGCATCACTCGGAGGCCCGTTTCAGCTAGAAGAAGTTTTATTTCACTACACTCGGATGACTTCCTTCATCAGGCATGGATCTGCTCTAAGGTGAGGTGGGGACGGTGGGGATCTCCTGGAGTGTAGCTTGGAGGTGCTGGGAGCAAAGAGGAGGAGAGGATTGGAAAATGTCCAGGGAGTGTGGGGGACGCTTGGAAAGAATGAGTGGTGCAATTTTGAAAACTTAGGGGAGACCAACGCTTTGGGGGAGGAGGGCAGGGCTGAGCAGGTTCCCTGGCTGGTGGGTTCCAGTGAGCTGAGGCAGGTGCCCTGGCCCTGATCTGTGAAGTGCTGTGTTTGTGCATAGCAGACAGAGGCAGTTTTGGGCAAAGGATCCCACCAAGCTTCCTCCCACCTTCCTGGGCTGGCCCGGGCTGTTGAGGGAGGGCAGGGCTGGTGGGGGTGGGTCAGGGGAGTGGATGGCCAGCAGGTGGAGGGAAGTGGGCCCTGCAGAGCTGCGGAGGGTGTGTGTGGGGGGGAGGTCGGAGCTGGGCTCCAGGTCCCTGCAGGCCACCCAAGCCCGGGGGGCTCCTGGAGAAATGCAGAGAAGAGGAGGGCTCCTGGTGCTCTTCCTCTGGGAGAGAGGCAGTGGGTCCTTCTGGGCAGGCCAAGTTCAGTGTTTGGGACGTTTACCCCCCCGCCCCCCCGTGCGCCGTGCGCTGTGCAGCTGGGCTCTGGGCAGCGCTTGAAGCTGCCTTCTGACAGGCTTGTCTTTTTTAGGCTCCCTGCCAGCCGCCTGAGGGAGTCCCCCCTGGGGCCTTTGCCGCCCTGAGCGGCCAGGCATCTCGGGGGCGCGCAGGCGCGCGCACACGGAGGACCCGAGAACCGACCAGCCTCCCGGGTGAGTGAGCAAGGGGACCCGGCCGGATGGGCTGCAGCAGCCAGGGCTTGGGGCCTCGGCGCTGTGGAGTGGGCCACTTGGGAGGAGGACGTTCGGGCAGCCGCTAGGTGAGGCAGCGCCACCTCCACTGGGAGACCCTTGCTGGCGGGAAGGCCCCTGCACCCGCCTGGGGCGTGGCGCACCTCCCTAGCGGCCTGCCCGGAAAGGGGATGGTGGCGTCGGCGGCGGCGGCGGCGGCGGCGGCTAGGCAG
Source organism: Castor canadensis (assembly GCF_047511655.1). Classification (NCBI taxonomy): domain Eukaryota; kingdom Metazoa; phylum Chordata; class Mammalia; order Rodentia; family Castoridae; genus Castor; species Castor canadensis. The sequence continues at coordinate 62,001,434 of NC_133394.1, forward strand.
GAGCTTCAAGGCGGCGGCTTGCCTCCGCCCAGGGGTTTGTGTCAAGTCCCCCCGTTTTCGGTATTCGGAAGACTGTCAACCTCCAGGTGAGTTCCCTGTCCTAGCTTGCTTGTTTGCCTGCTGGCTGTCTTTCCTGGCTTGCCTTGGCTTCGCTTGTGATGGGTGCCTGGGCTCCCTGGGCTCTTGTTCCAAAGGGCAGGAGGCTTTAGTCTTGTTCGCCTTGATCTGTAGTCCGTCCGTGTTTTTAACGGGCTTGGCAAGCTGGGGGAATGGTGAAACTGGCTTGACTTTGCTTCCTGGCACACTTGTGCCTTTGGATGAGGTGTGTTGGTTTGTGTGAGGGGCAGAGAAATGGGTTTGGGATCAGGGCCAGGCATTTTGTAGCTTGGCTGTGTATTCTTGCAGGGGAAGCCCTTAGACCTTTTAGGGTCGTGTTAATTTCTCCCGGACACCTTTCTTTCTTTCTTTATGCGTTTGGGTCTTTGTGTATTTCTGTAACTCGGTAGGTAGTTGTAAACGTGTTTGTGGTCCTAGGTGTATGCAGGTATGTATTCATTGACTGGGTTCTCCGAGGAAGGTTGGTTTGGTATTTTCAGGCGAGGGACTCTCCCTTTGGGCCTGGGCAGTCATGGACAGTGACCGTCCTCCCGACCACTCCGTGCTGCCTGGGAAGCTGCGGGGACAGGCGCCTGCTGCCACACGCAGCAAGTTTTCTCCTGGAGCTTAAGCTGTCAAGGTTTTGGCCTGAGACCCCTTGAACTGTGATCCTGCCTTTTGTCTGCCTTCTGGGTGTCTGGGATTCTAGGCGTGAGACCCTGCAGGGGACTTGTTGGTTTTTAGAAGGAGAGCGTTGCCCTGTAGCTCATGCCGACCTGGTAGCTGGGGTCCCCCTGTCTCAGCCCCGCAAGGGCAGGAATGACATGTGTGCGCCCTCCTCGCTGGCTTTAGGTGTGTTTTGTGCTTCGGTAGCTTAGTTTGTTACTTTGGTGTTTTTCACTGGGATAGATTGTGTGTGTAGGGTGTGGGTGTGATCCATTTTAAAAATTCTAAATCGGCCTGGCCTGTGGGGTCCACTGGTTTGACTGTCCCCCCGCCCCCTTAGGGGTCCCCTAGGGCCCGACTTAAGGCAGCGGTCTGTCCGGAAGCGTCTCTTTTCTCTTTCTCCCACGTGTATGCAGTGCAGTCAGTCCCTTCTGGCATATAGCCTTCTCTACTCACCCTCATTCACCCTCCCCCATGCCACAAGCACCCGACCACACACAGGCTGTACCTACTGGACAGACCTGTCTTCCTGATGAAGGTTAATGTGAGTGTACCAAGGGCTTCCTCACTGTTTCCCTGCAGGGAGTCCACCTCACCTCTTTGTGGTCACCTCCTCACCTTGCTCTCCCTTACCCTCTGACCTCCTGCCCTGGAGTTTTCAGGACTTAGAATTCCTATGCTGCTCCTAGACTCTCCGAGCAGGGTTGTTTCTTTGAACCTTCTCCTGGATGCTCTCCTTCCTTTTTCCTTGGCCTCCCCCCTCCCTCCCCCGAGATGTCCAAACAGTGTTCTTTGCTTTAACTTCCTGAAGTGTGCATTTCAATTCGTTCTTCTCTAGATGTTCGTAGAATCCATTGTCACCACCGTGGAAGAAGCAGTGTGTACATTGCCGACCCCGGGCCCCAAGACCCCCTGTCCCCTGGGTATTTCAGGCTTCCAAAGGGTGTGGTTAAATGGTACTTTTCCTTAGTTCCCCCAGTGTGCGTGTCAATTCGTCCTTCCCTGGACTTTGGTAGTGGAAACCATCCTGAAGAAGCAGTGAAGGTACATTTGAGTCATGGTGCCCCAAGCCCCCTGCCCTCTCCCCGCCAGACTAGCAGACACCATGAGCTCTTGGTATTTCTGACTTCCTACAGCGGCAGGGGGTCCTTGTGGCCCTGCAGGGTTGTAAAGTAGGGAAGCCTTAGAGTAGGTGGCCACGCCTTGGTGAACTCATGTGTTTGTCTGGTTTTGCATGCAGGGATGGGGTTGCGTGGTTGGCAAGACGTGGTAAGAAGCATCACTCGGAGGCCCGTTTCAGCTAGAAGAAGTTTTATTTCACTACACTCGGATGACTTCCTTCATCAGGCATGGATCTGCTCTAAGGTGAGGTGGGGACGGTGGGGATCTCCTGGAGTGTAGCTTGGAGGTGCTGGGAGCAAAGAGGAGGAGAGGATTGGAAAATGTCCAGGGAGTGTGGGGGACGCTTGGAAAGAATGAGTGGTGCAATTTTGAAAACTTAGGGGAGACCAACGCTTTGGGGGAGGAGGGCAGGGCTGAGCAGGTTCCCTGGCTGGTGGGTTCCAGTGAGCTGAGGCAGGTGCCCTGGCCCTGATCTGTGAAGTGCTGTGTTTGTGCATAGCAGACAGAGGCAGTTTTGGGCAAAGGATCCCACCAAGCCTTCCTCCCAGCTTCCTGGGCTGGCCCGGGCTGTTGAGGGACGGCAGGGCTGGTGGGGGTGGGTCAGGGGAGTGGATGGCCAGCAGGTGGAGGGAAGTGGGCCCTGCAGAGCTGCGGAGGGTGTGTGTGGGGGGGAGGTCGGAGCTGGGCTCCAGGTCCCTGCAGGCCACCCAAGCCCGGGGGGCTCCTGGAGAAATGCAGAGAAGAGGAGGGCTCCTGGTGCTCTTCCTCTGGGAGAGAGGCAGTGGGTCCTTCTGGGCAGGCCAAGTTCAGTGTTTGGGACGTTTACCCCCCCGCCCCCCCGTGCGCCGTGCGCTGTGCAGCTGGGCTCTGGGCAGCGCTTGAAGCTGCCTTCTGACAGGCTTGTCTTTTTTAGGCTCCCTGCCAGCCGCCTGAGGGAGTCCCCCCTGGGGCCTTTGCCGCCCTGAGCGGCCAGGCATCTCGGGGGCGCGCAGGCGCGCGCACACGGAGGACCCGAGAACCGACCAGCCTCCCGGGTGAGTGAGCAAGGGGACCCGGCCGGATGGGCTGCAGCAGCCAGGGCTTGGGGCCTCGGCGCTGTGGAGTGGGCCACTTGGGAGGAGGACGTTCGGGCAGCCGCTAGGTGAGGCAGCGCCACCTCCACTGGGAGACCCTTGCTGGCGGGAAGGCCCCTGCACCCGCCTGGGGCGTGGCGCACCTCCCTAGCGGCCTGCCCGGAAAGGGGATGGTGGCGTCGGCGGCGGCGGCGGCGGCGGCGGCTAGGCAGGAGCTTCAAGGCGGCGGCTTGCCTCCGCCCAGGGGTTTGTGTCAAGTCCCCCCGTTTTCGGTATTCGGAAGACTGTCAACCTCCAGGTGAGTTCCCTGTCCTAGCTTGCTTGTTTGCCTGCTGGCTGTCTTTCCTGGCTTGCCTTGGCTTCGCTTGTGATGGGTGCCTGGGCTCCCTGGGCTCTTGTTCCAAAGGGCAGGAGGCTTTAGTCTTGTTCGCCTTGATCTGTAGTCCGTCCGTGTTTTTAACGGGCTTGGCAAGCTGGGGGAATGGTGAAACTGGCTTGACTTTGCTTCCTGGCACACTTGTGCCTTTGGATGAGGTGTGTTGGTTTGTGTGAGGGGCAGAGAAATGGGTTTGGGATCAGGGCCAGGCATTTTGTAGCTTGGCTGTGTATTCTTGCAGGGGAAGCCCTTAGACCTTTTAGGGTCGTGTTAATTTCTCCCGGACACCTTTCTTTCTTTCTTTATGCGTTTGGGTCTTTGTGTATTTCTGTAACTCGGTAGGTAGTTGTAAACGTGTTTGTGGTCCTAGGTGTATGCAGGTATGTATTCATTGACTGGGTTCTCCGAGGAAGGTTGGTTTGGTATTTTCAGGCGAGGGACTCTCCCTTTGGGCCTGGGCAGTCATGGACAGTGACCGTCCTCCCGACCACTCCGTGCTGCCTGGGAAGCTGCGGGGACAGGCGCCTGCTGCCACACGCAGCAAGTTTTCTCCTGGAGCTTAAGCTGTCAAGGTTTTGGCCTGAGACCCCTTGAACTGTGATCCTGCCTTTTGTCTGCCTTCTGGGTGTCTGGGATTCTAGGCGTGAGACCCTGCAGGGGACTTGTTGGTTTTTAGAAGGAGAGCGTTGCCCTGTAGCTCATGCCGACCTGGTAGCTGGGGTCCCCCTGTCTCAGCCCCGCAAGGGCAGGAATGACATGTGTGCGCCCTCCTCGCTGGCTTTAGGTGTGTTTTGTGCTTCGGTAGCTTAGTTTGTTACTTTGGTGTTTTTCACTGGGATAGATTGTGTGTGTAGGGTGTGGGTGTGATCCATTTTAAAAATTCTAAATCGGCCTGGCCTGTGGGGTCCACTGGTTTGACTGTCCCCCCGCCCCCTTAGGGGTCCCCTAGGGCCCGACTTAAGGCAGCGGTCTGTCCGGAAGCGTCTCTTTTCTCTTTCTCCCACGTGTATGCAGTGCAGTCAGTCCCTTCTGGCATATAGCCTTCTCTACTCACCCTCATTCACCCTCCCCCATGCCACAAGCACCCGACCACACACAGGCTGTACCTACTGGACAGACCTGTCTTCCTGATGAAGGTTAATGTGAGTGTACCAAGGGCTTCCTCACTGTTTCCCTGCAGGGAGTCCACCTCACCTCTTTGTGGTCACCTCCTCACCTTGCTCTCCCTTACCCTCTGACCTCCTGCCCTGGAGTTTTCAGGACTTAGAATTCCTATGCTGCTCCTAGACTCTCCGAGCAGGGTTGTTTCTTTGAACCTTCTCCTGGATGCTCTCCTTCCTTTTTCCTTGGCCTCCCCCCTCCCTCCCCCGAGATGTCCAAACAGTGTTCTTTGCTTTAACTTCCTGAAGTGTGCATTTCAATTCGTTCTTCTCTAGATGTTCGTAGAATCCATTGTCACCACCGTGGAAGAAGCAGTGTGTACATTGCCGACCCCGGGCCCCAAGACCCCCTGTCCCCTGGGTATTTCAGGCTTCCAAAGGGTGTGGTTAAATGGTACTTTTCCTTAGTTCCCCCAGTGTGCGTGTCAATTTGTCCTTCCCTGGACTTTGGTAGTGGAAACCATCCTGAAGAAGCAGTGAAGGTACATTTGAGTCATGGTGCCCCAAGCCCCCTGCCCTCTCCCCGCCAGACTAGCAGACACCATGAGCTCTTGGTATTTCTGACTTCCTACAGCGGCAGGGGGTCCTTGTGGCCCTGCAGGGTTGTAAAGTAGGGAAGCCTTAGAGTAGGTGGCCACGCCTTGGTGAACTCATGTGTTTGTCTGGTTTTGCATGCAGGGATGGGGTTGCGTGGTTGGCAAGACGTGGTAAGAAGCATCACTCGGAGGCCCGTTTCAGCTAGAAGAAGTTTTATTTCACTACACTCGGATGACTTCCTTCATCAGGCATGGATCTGCTCTAAGGTGAGGTGGGGACGGTGGGGATCTCCTGGAGTGTAGCTTGGAGGTGCTGGGAGCAAAGAGGAGGAGAGGATTGGAAAATGTCCAGGGAGTGTGGGGGACGCTTGGAAAGAATGAGTGGTGCAATTTTGAAAACTTAGGGGAGACCAACGCTTTGGGGGAGGAGGGCAGGGCTGAGCAGGTTCCCTGGCTGGTGGGTTCCAGTGAGCTGAGGCAGGTGCCCTGGCCCTGATCTGTGAAGTGCTGTGTTTGTGCATAGCAGACAGAGGCAGTTTTGGGCAAAGGATCCCACCAAGCTTCCTCCCACCTTCCTGGGCTGGCCCGGGCTGTTGAGGGAGGGCAGGGCTGGTGGGGGTGGGTCAGGGGAGTGGATGGCCAGCAGGTGGAGGGAAGTGGGCCCTGCAGAGCTGCGGAGGGTGTGTGTGGGGGGGAGGTCGGAGCTGGGCTCCAGGTCCCTGCAGGCCACCCAAGCCCGGGGGGCTCCTGGAGAAATGCAGAGAAGAGGAGGGCTCCTGGTGCTCTTCCTCTGGGAGAGAGGCAGTGGGTCCTTCTGGGCAGGCCAAGTTCAGTGTTTGGGACGTTTACCCCCCCGCCCCCCCGTGCGCCGTGCGCTGTGCAGCTGGGCTCTGGGCAGCGCTTGAAGCTGCCTTCTGACAGGCTTGTCTTTTTTAGGCTCCCTGCCAGCCGCCTGAGGGAGTCCCCCCTGGGGCCTTTGCCGCCCTGAGCGGCCAGGCATCTCGGGGGCGCGCAGGCGCGCGCACACGGAGGACCCGAGAACCGACCAGCCTCCCGGGTGAGTGAGCAAGGGGACCCGGCCGGATGGGCTGCAGCAGCCAGGGCTTGGGGCCTCGGCGCTGTGGAGTGGGCCACTTGGGAGGAGGACGTTCGGGCAGCCGCTAGGTGAGGCAGCGCCACCTCCACTGGGAGACCCTTGCTGGCGGGAAGGCCCCTGCACCCGCCTGGGGCGTGGCGCACCTCCCTAGCGGCCTGCCCGGAAAGGGGATGGTGGCGTCGGCGGCGGCGGCGGCGGCGGCGGCTAGGCAGGAGCTTCAAGGCGGCGGCTTGCCTCCGCCCAGGGGTTTGTGTCAAGTCCCCCCGTTTTCGGTATTCGGAAGACTGTCAACCTCCAGGTGAGTTCCCTGTCCTAGCTTGCTTGTTTGCCTGCTGGCTGTCTTTCCTGGCTTGCCTTGGCTTCGCTTGTGATGGGTGCCTGGGCTCCCTGGGCTCTTGTTCCAAAGGGCAGGAGGCTTTAGTCTTGTTCGCCTTGATCTGTAGTCCGTCCGTGTTTTTAACGGGCTTGGCAAGCTGGGGGAATGGTGAAACTGGCTTGACTTTGCTTCCTGGCACACTTGTGCCTTTGGATGAGGTGTGTTGGTTTGTGTGAGGGGCAGAGAAATGGGTTTGGGATCAGGGCCAGGCATTTTGTAGCTTGGCTGTGTATTCTTGCAGGGGAAGCCCTTAGACCTTTTAGGGTCGTGTTAATTTCTCCCGGACACCTTTCTTTCTTTCTTTATGCGTTTGGGTCTTTGTGTATTTCTGTAACTCGGTAGGTAGTTGTAAACGTGTTTGTGGTCCTAGGTGTATGCAGGTATGTATTCATTGACTGGGTTCTCCGAGGAAGGTTGGTTTGGTATTTTCAGGCGAGGGACTCTCCCTTTGGGCCTGGGCAGTCATGGACAGTGACCGTCCTCCCGACCACTCCGTGCTGCCTGGGAAGCTGCGGGGACAGGCGCCTGCTGCCACACGCAGCAAGTTTTCTCCTGGAGCTTAAGCTGTCAAGGTTTTGGCCTGAGACCCCTTGAACTGTGATCCTGCCTTTTGTCTGCCTTCTGGGTGTCTGGGATTCTAGGCGTGAGACCCTGCAGGGGACTTGTTGGTTTTTAGAAGGAGAGCGTTGCCCTGTAGCTCATGCCGACCTGGTAGCTGGGGTCCCCCTGTCTCAGCCCCGCAAGGGCAGGAATGACATGTGTGCGCCCTCCTCGCTGGCTTTAGGTGTGTTTTGTGCTTCGGTAGCTTAGTTTGTTACTTTGGTGTTTTTCACTGGGATAGATTGTGTGTGTAGGGTGTGGGTGTGATCCATTTTAAAAATTCTAAATCGGCCTGGCCTGTGGGGTCCACTGGTTTGACTGTCCCCCCGCCCCCTTAGGGGTCCCCTAGGGCCCGACTTAAGGCAGCGGTCTGTCCGGAAGCGTCTCTTTTCTCTTTCTCCCACGTGTATGCAGTGCAGTCAGTCCCTTCTGGCATATAGCCTTCTCTACTCACCCTCATTCACCCTCCCCCATGCCACAAGCACCCGACCACACACAGGCTGTACCTACTGGACAGACCTGTCTTCCTGATGAAGGTTAATGTGAGTGTACCAAGGGCTTCCTCACTGTTTCCCTGCAGGGAGTCCACCTCACCTCTTTGTGGTCACCTCCTCACCTTGCTCTCCCTTACCCTCTGACCTCCTGCCCTGGAGTTTTCAGGACTTAGAATTCCTATGCTGCTCCTAGACTCTCCGAGCAGGGTTGTTTCTTTGAACCTTCTCCTGGATGCTCTCCTTCCTTTTTCCTTGGCCTCCCCCCTCCCTCCCCCGAGATGTCCAAACAGTGTTCTTTGCTTTAACTTCCTGAAGTGTGCATTTCAATTCGTTCTTCTCTAGATGTTCGTAGAATCCATTGTCACCACCGTGGAAGAAGCAGTGTGTACATTGCCGACCCCGGGCCCCAAGACCCCCTGTCCCCTGGGTATTTCAGGCTTCCAAAGGGTGTGGTTAAATGGTACTTTTCCTTAGTTCCCCCAGTGTGCGTGTCAATTCGTCCTTCCCTGGACTTTGGTAGTGGAAACCATCCTGAAGAAGCAGTGAAGGTACATTTGAGTCATGGTGCCCCAAGCCCCCTGCCCTCTCCCCGCCAGACTAGCAGACACCATGAGCTCTTGGTATTTCTGACTTCCTACAGCGGCAGGGGGTCCTTGTGGCCCTGCAGGGTTGTAAAGTAGGGAAGCCTTAGAGTAGGTGGCCACGCCTTGGTGAACTCATGTGTTTGTCTGGTTTTGCATGCAGGGATGGGGTTGCGTGGTTGGCAAGACGTGGTAAGAAGCATCACTCGGAGGCCCGTTTCAGCTAGAAGAAGTTTTATTTCACTACACTCGGATGACTTCCTTCATCAGGCATGGATCTGCTCTAAGGTGAGGTGGGGACGGTGGGGATCTCCTGGAGTGTAGCTTGGAGGTGCTGGGAGCAAAGAGGAGGAGAGGATTGGAAAATGTCCAGGGAGTGTGGGGGACGCTTGGAAAGAATGAGTGGTGCAATTTTGAAAACTTAGGGGAGACCAACGCTTTGGGGGAGGAGGGCAGGGCTGAGCAGGTTCCCTGGCTGGTGGGTTCCAGTGAGCTGAGGCAGGTGCCCTGGCCCTGATCTGTGAAGTGCTGTGTTTGTGCATAGCAGACAGAGGCAGTTTTGGGCAAAGGATCCCACCAAGCCTTCCTCCCAGCTTCCTGGGCTGGCCCGGGCTGTTGAGGGAGGGCAGGGCTGGTGGGGGTGGGTCAGGGGAGTGGATGGCCAGCAGGTGGAGGGAGGTGGGCCCTGCAGAGCTGCGGAGGGTGTGTGGGGGGGGGAGGTCGGAGCTGGGCTCCAGGTCCCTGCAGGCCACCCAAGCCCGGGGGGCTCCTGGAGAAATGCAGAGAAGAGGAGGGCTCCTGGTGCTCTTCCTCTGGGAGAGAGGCAGTGGGTCCTTCTGGGCAGGCCAAGTTCAGTGTTTGGGACGTTTACCCCCCCGCCCCCCCGTGCGCCGTGCGCTGTGCAGCTGGGCTCTGGGCAGCGCTTGAAGCTGCCTTCTGACAGGCTTGTCTTTTTTAGGCTCCCTGCCAGCCGCCTGAGGGAGTCCCCCCTGGGGCCTTTGCCGCCCTGAGCGGCCAGGCATCTCGGGGACGCGCAGGCGCGCGCACACGGAGGACCCGAGAACCGACCAGCCTCCCGGGTGAGTGAGCAAGGGGACCCGGCCGGATGGGCTGCAGCAGCCAGGGCTTGGGGCCTCGGCGCTGTGGAGTGGGCCACTTGGGAGGAGGACATTCGGGCAGCCGCTAGGTGAGGCAGCGCCACCTCCACTGGGAGACCCGTGCTGGCGGGAAGGCCCCTGCACCCGCCTGGGGCGTGGCGCACCTCCCTAGCGGCCGGCCCGGAAAGGGGATGGTGGCGTCGGCGGCAGCGGCGGCGGCGCCAGCGAGGCAGGCGCTTCAAGGCGGCGGCTTGCCTCCGCCCAGGGGTTTGTGTCAAGTCCCCCCGTTTTCGGTATTCGGAAGACTGTCAACCTCCAGGTGAGTTCCCTGTCCTAGCTTGCTTGTTTGCCTGCTGGCTGGCTTTCCTGGCTTGCCTTGGCTTCGCTTGTGATGGGTGCCTGGGCTCCCTGGGCTCTTGTTCCAAAGGGCAGGAGGCTTTAGTCTTGTTCGCCTTGATCTGTAGTCTGTCCGTGTTTCTAACGGGCTTGGCAAGCTGGGGGAATGGTGAAACTGGCTTGACTTTGCTTCCTGGCACACTTGTGCCTTTGGATGAGGTGTGTTGGTTTGTGTGAGGGGCAGAGAAATGGGTTTGGGATCAGGGCCAGGCATTTTGTAGCTTGGCTGTGTATTCTTGCAGGGGAAGCCCTTAGACCTTTTAGGGTCGTGTTAATTTCTCCCGGACACCTTTCTTTCTTTCTTTATGCGTTTGGGTCTTTGTGTATTTCTGTAACTCGGTAGGTAGTTGTAAACGTGTTTGTGGTCCTAGGTGTATGCAGGTATGTATTCATTGACTGGGTTCTCCGAGGAAGGTTGGTTTGGTATTTTCAGGCGAGGGACTCTCCCTTTGGGCCTGGGCAGTCATGGACAGTGACCGTCCTCCCGACCACTCCGTGCTGCCTGGGAAGCTGCGGGGACAGGCGCCTGCTGCCACACGCAGCAAGTTTTCTCCTGGAGCTTAAGCTGTCAAGGTTTTGGCCTGAGACCCCTTGAACTGTGATCCTGCCTTTTGTCTGCCTTCTGGGTGTCTGGGATTCTAGGCGTGAGACCCTGCAGGGGACTTGTTGGTTTTTAGAAGGAGAGCGTTGCCCTGTAGCTCATGCCGACCTGGTAGCTGGGGTCCCCCTGTCTCAGCCCCGCAAGGGCAGGAATGACATGTGTGCGCCCTCCTCGCTGGCTTTAGGTGTGTTTTGTGCTTCGGTAGCTTAGTTTGTTACTTTGGTGTTTTTCACTGGGATAGATTGTGTGTGTAGGGTGTGGGTGTGATCCATTTTAAAAATTCTAAATCGGCCTGGCCTGTGGGGTCCACTGGTTTGACTGTCCCCCCGCCCCCTTAGGGGTCCCCTAGGGCCCGACTTAAGGCAGCGGTCTGTCCGGAAGCGTCTCTTTTCTCTTTCTCCCACGTGTATGCAGTGCAGTCAGTCCCTTCTGGCATATAGCCTTCTCTACTCACCCTCATTCACCCTCCCCCATGCCACAAGCACCCGACCACACACAGGCTGTACCTACTGGACAGACCTGTCTTCCTGATGAAGGTTAATGTGAGTGTACCAAGGGCTTCCTCACTGTTTCCCTGCAGGGAGTCCACCTCACCTCTTTGTGGTCACCTCCTCACCTTGCTCTCCCTTACCCTCTGACCTCCTGCCCTGGAGTTTTCAGGACTTAGAATTCCTATGCTGCTCCTAGACTCTCCGAGCAGGGTTGTTTCTTTGAACCTTCTCCTGGATGCTCTCCTTCCTTTTTCCTTGGCCTCCCCCCTCCCTCCCCCGAGATGTCCAAACAGTGTTCTTTGCTTTAACTTCCTGAAGTGTGCATTTCAATTCGTTCTTCTCTAGATGTTCGTAGAATCCATTGTCACCACCGTGGAAGAAGCAGTGTGTACATTGCCGACCCCGGGCCCCAAGACCCCCTGTCCCCTGGGTATTTCAGGCTTCCAAAGGGTGTGGTTAAATGGTACTTTTCCTTAGTTCCCCCAGTGTGCGTGTCAAATCGTCCTTCCCTGGACTTTGGTAGTGGAAACCATCCTGAAGAAGCAGTGAAGGTACATTTGAATCATGGTGCCCCAAGCCCCCTGCCCTCTCCCCGCCAGACTAGCAGACACCATGAGCTCTTGGTATTTCTGACTTCCTACAGCGGCAGGGGGTCCTTGTGGCCCTGCAGGGTTGTAAAGTAGGGAAGCCTTAGAGTAGGTGGCCACGCCTTGGTGAACTCATGTGTTTGTCTGGTTTTGCATGCAGGGATGGGGTTGCGTGGTTGGCAAGACGTGGTAAGAAGCATCACTCGGAGGCCCGTTTCAGCTAGAAGAAGTTTTATTTCACTACACTCGGATGACTTCCTTCATCAGGCATGGATCTGCTCTAAGGTGAGGTGGGGACGGTGGGGATCTCCTGGAGTGTAGCTTGGAGGTGCTGGGAGCAAAGAGGAGGAGAGGATTGGAAAATGTCCAGGGAGTGTGGCGGACGCTTGGAAAGAATGAGTGGTGCAATTTTGAAAACTTAGGGGAGACCAACGCTTTGGGGGAGGAGGGCAGGGCTGAGCAGGTTCCCTGGCTGGTGGGTTCCAGTGAGCTGAGGCAGGTGCCCTGGCCCTGATCTGTGAAGTGCTGTGTTTGTGCATAGCAGACAGAGGCAGTTTTGGGCAAAGGATCCCACCAAGCCTTCCTCCCAGCTTCCTGGGCTGGCCCGGGCTGTTGAGGGAGGGCAGGGCTGGTGGGGGTGGGTCAGGGGAGTGGATGGCCAGCAGGTGGAGGGAGGTGGGCCCTGCAGAGCTGCGGAGGGTGTGTGGGGGGGGGAGGTCGGAGCTGGGCTCCAGGTCCCTGCAGGCCACCCAAGCCCGGGGGGCTCCTGGAGAAATGCAGAGAAGAGGAGGGCTCCTGGTGCTCTTCCTCTGGGAGAGAGGCAGTGGGTCCTTCTGGGCAGGCCAAGTTCAGTGTTTGGGACGTTTACCCCCCCGCCCCCCCGTGCGCCGTGCGCTGTGCAGCTGGGCTCTGGGCAGCGCTTGAAGCTGCCTTCTGACAGGCTTGTCTTTTTTAGGCTCCCTGCCAGCCGCCTGAGGGAGTCCCCCCTGGGGCCTTTGCCGCCCTGAGCGGCCAGGCATCTCGGGGACGCGCAGGCGCGCGCACACGGAGGACCCGAGAACCGACCAGCCTCCCGGGTGAGTGAGCAAGGGGACCCGGCCGGATGGGCTGCAGCAGCCAGGGCTTGGGGCCTCGGCGCTGTGGAGTGGGCCACTTGGGAGGAGGACGTTCGGGCAGCCGCTAGGTGAGGCAGCGCCACCTCCACTGGGAGACCCGTGCTGGCGGGAAGGCCCCTGCACCCGCCTGGGGCGTGGCGCACCTCCCTAGCGGCCGGCCCGGAAAGGGGATGGTGGCGTCTGAGGCGGCGGCGGCGGCGCAGGCGAGGCAGGCGCTTCAAGGCGGCGGCTTGCCTCCGCCCAGGGGTTTGTGTCAAGTCCCCCCGTTTTCGGTATTCGGAAGACTGTCAACCTCCAGGTGAGTTCCCTGTCCTAGCTTGCTTGTTTGCCTGCTGGCTGGCTTTCCTGGCTTGCCTTGGCTTCGCTTGTGATGGGTGCCTGGGCTCCCTGGGCTCTTGTTCCAAAGGGCAGGAGGCTTTAGTCTTGTTCGCCTTGATCTGTAGTCCGTCCGTGTTTCTAACGGGCTTGGCAAGCTGGGGGAATGGTGAAACTGGCTTGACTTTGCTTCCTGGCACACTTGTGCCTTTGGATGAGGTGTGTTGGTTTGTGTGAGGGGCAGAGAAATGGGTTTGGGATCAGGGCCAGGCATTTTGTAGCTTGGCTGTGTATTCTTGCAGGGGAAGCCCTTAGACCTTTTAGGGTCGTGTTAATTTCTCCCGGACACCTTTCTTTCTTTCTTTATGCGTTTGGGTCTTTGTGTATTTCTGTAACTCGGTAGGTAGTTGTAAACGTGTTTGTGGTCCTAGGTGTATGCAGGTATGTATTCATTGACTGGGTTCTCCGAGGAAGGTTGGTTTGGTATTTTCAGGCGAGGGACTCTCCCTTTGGGCCTGGGCAGTCATGGACAGTGACCGTCCTCCCGACCACTCCGTGCTGCCTGGGAAGCTGCGGGGACAGGCGCCTGCTGCCACACGCAGCAAGTTTTCTCCTGGAGCTTAAGCTGTCAAGGTTTTGGCCTGAGACCCCTTGAACTGTGATCCTGCCTTTTGTCTGCCTTCTGGGTGTCTGGGATTCTAGGCGTGAGACCCTGCAGGGGACTTGTTGGTTTTTAGAAGGAGAGCGTTGCCCTGTAGCTCATGCCGACCTGGTAGCTGGGGTCCCCCTGTCTCAGCCCCGCAAGGGCAGGAATGACATGTGTGCGCCCTCCTCGCTGGCTTTAGGTGTGTTTTGTGCTTCGGTAGCTTAGTTTGTTACTTTGGTGTTTTTCACTGGGATAGATTGTGTGTGTAGGGTGTGGGTGTGATCCATTTTAAAAATTCTAAATCGGCCTGGCCTGTGGGGTCCACTGGTTTGACTGTCCCCCCGCCCCCTTAGGGGTCCCCTAGGGCCCGACTTAAGGCAGCGGTCTGTCCGGAAGCGTCTCTTTTCTCTTTCTCCCACGTGTATGCAGTGCAGTCAGTCCCTTCTGGCATATAGCCTTCTCTACTCACCCTCATTCACCCTCCCCCATGCCACAAGCACCCGACCACACACAGGCTGTACCTACTGGACAGACCTGTCTTCCTGATGAAGGTTAATGTGAGTGTACCAAGGGCTTCCTCACTGTTTCCCTGCAGGGAGTCCACCTCACCTCTTTGTGGTCACCTCCTCACCTTGCTCTCCCTTACCCTCTGACCTCCTGCCCTGGAGTTTTCAGGACTTAGAATTCCTATGCTGCTCCTAGACTCTCCGAGCAGGGTTGTTTCTTTGAACCTTCTCCTGGATGCTCTCCTTCCTTTTTCCTTGGCCTCCCCCCTCCCTCCCCCGAGATGTCCAAACAGTGTTCTTTGCTTTAACTTCCTGAAGTGTGCATTTCAATTCGTTCTTCTCTAGATGTTCGTAGAATCCATTGTCACCACCGTGGAAGAAGCAGTGTGTACATTGCCGACCCCGGGCCCCAAGACCCCCTGTCCCCTGGGTATTTCAGGCTTCCAAAGGGTGTGGTTAAATGGTACTTTTCCTTAGTTCCCCCAGTGTGCGTGTCAATTCGTCCTTCCCTGGACTTTGGTAGTGGAAACCATCCTGAAGAAGCAGTGAAGGTACATTTGAGTCATGGTGCCCCAAGCCCCCTGCCCTCTCCCCGCCAGACTAGCAGACACCATGAGCTCTTGGTATTTCTGACTTCCTACAGCGGCAGGGGGTCCTTGTGGCCCTGCAGGGTTGTAAAGTAGGGAAGCCTTAGAGTAGGTGGCCACGCCTTGGTGAACTCATGTGTTTGTCTGGTTTTGCATGCAGGGATGGGGTTGCGTGGTTGGCAAGACGTGGTAAGAAGCATCACTCGGAGGCCCGTTTCAGCTAGAAGAAGTTTTATTTCACTACACTCGGATGACTTCCTTCATCAGGCATGGATCTGCTCTAAGGTGAGGTGGGGACGGTGGGGATCTCCTGGAGTGTAGCTTGGAGGTGCTGGGAGCAAAGAGGAGGAGAGGATTGGAAAATGTCCAGGGAGTGTGGGGGACGCTTGGAAAGAATGAGTGGTGCAATTTTGAAAACTTAGGGGAGACCAACGCTTTGGGGGAGGAGGGCAGGGCTGAGCAGGTTCCCTGGCTGGTGGGTTCCAGTGAGCTGAGGCAGGTGCCCTGGCCCTGATCTGTGAAGTGCTGTGTTTGTGCATAGCAGACAGAGGCAGTTTTGGGCAAAGGATCCCACCAAGCCTTCCTCCCAGCTTCCTGGGCTGGCCCGGGCTGTTGAGGGAGGGCAGGGCTGGTGGGTGTGGGTCAGGGGAGTGGTTGGCCAGCAGGTGGAGGGAGGTGGGCCCTGCAGAGCTGCGGAGGGTGTGTGGGGGGGGGAGGTCGGAGCTGGGCTCCAGGTCCCTGCAGGCCACCCAAGCCCAGGGGGCTCCTGGAGAAATGCAGAGAAGAGGAGGGCTCCTGGTGCTCTTCCTCTGGGAGAGAGGCAGTGGGTCCTTCTGGGCAGGCCAAGTTCAGTGTTTGGGACGTTTACCCCCCCGCCCCCCCGTGCGCCGTGCGCTGTGCAGCTGGGCTCTGGGCAGCGCTTGAAGCTGCCTTCTGACAGGCTTGTCTTTTTTAGGCTCCCTGCCAGCCGCCTGAGGGAGTCCCCCCTGGGGCCTTTGCCGCCCTGAGCGGCCAGGCATCTCGGGGGCGCGCAGGCGCACGCACACGGAGGACCCGAGAACCGACCAGCCTCCCGGGTGAGTGAGCAAGGGGACCCGGCCGGATGGGCTGCAGCAGCCAGGGCTTGGGGCCTCGGCGCTGTGGAGTGGGCCACTTGGGAGGAGGACATTCGGGCAGCCGCTATGTGAGGCAGCGCCACCTCCACTGGGAGACCCGTGCTGGCGGGAAGGCCCCTGCACCCGCCTGGGGCGTGGCGCACCTCCCTAGCGGCCGGCCCGGAAAGGGGATGGTGGCGTCGGCGGCGGCGTCGGCGGCGGCGGCGGCGGCGGCGGCGGCGGCGGCGAGGCAGGAGCTTCAAGGTGGCGGCTTGCCTCCGCCCAGGGGTTTGTGTCAAGTCCCCCCGTTTTCGGTATTCGGAAGACTGTCAACCTCCAGGTGAGTTCCCTGTCCTAGCTTGCTTGTTTGCCTGCTGGCTGGCTTTCCTGGCTTGCCTTGGCTTTGATTGTGATGGGTGCCTGGGCTCCCTGGGCTCTTGTTCCAAAGGGCAGGAGGCTTTAGTCTTGTTCGCCTTGATCTGTAGTCCGTCCGTGTTTCTAACGGGCTTGGCAAGCTGGGGGAATGGTGAAACTGGCTTGACTTTGCTTCCTGGCACACTTGTGCCTTTGCATGAGGTGTGTTGGTTTGTGTGAGGGGCAGAGAAATGGGTTTGGGATCAGGGCCAGGCATTTTGTAGCTTGGCTGTGTATTCTTGCAGGGGAAGCCCTTAGACCTTTTAGGGTCGTGTTAATTTCTCCCGGACACCTTTCTTTCTTTCTTTATGCGTTTGGGTCTTTGTGTATTTCTGTAACTCGGTAGGTAGTTGTAAACGTGTTTGTGGTCCTAGGTGTATGCAGGTATGTATTCATTGACTGGGTTCTCCGAGGAAGGTTGGTTTGGTATTTTCAGGCGAGGGACTCTCCCTTTGGGCCTGGGCAGTCATGGACAGTGACCGTCCTCCCGACCACTCCGTGCTGCCTGGGAAGCTGCGGGGACAGGCGCCTGCTGCCACACGCAGCAAGTTTTCTCCTGGAGCTTAAGCTGTCAAGGTTTTGGCCTGAGACCCCTTGAACTGTGATCCTGCCTTTTGTCTGCCTTCTGGGTGTCTGGGATTCTAGGCGTGAGACCCTGCAGGGGACTTGTTGGTTTTTAGAAGGAGAGCGTTGCCCTGTAGCTCATGCCGACCTGGTAGCTGGGGTCCCCCTGTCTCAGCCCCGCAAGGGCAGGAATGACATGTGTGCGCCCTCCTCGCTGGCTTTAGGTGTGTTTTGTGCTTCGGTAGCTTAGTTTGTTACTTTGGTGTTTTTCACTGGGATAGATTGTGTGTGTAGGGTGTGGGTGTGATCCATTTTAAAAATTCTAAATCGGCCTGGCCTGTGGGGTCCACTGGTTTGACTGTCCCCCCGCCCCCTTAGGGGTCCCCTAGGGCCCGACTTAAGGCAGCGGTCTGTCCGGAAGCGTCTCTTTTCTCTTTCTCCCACGTGTATGCAGTGCAGTCAGTCCCTTCTGGCATATAGCCTTCTCTACTCACCCTCATTCACCCTCCCCCATGCCACAAGCACCCGACCACACACAGGCTGTACCTACTGGACAGACCTGTCTTCCTGATGAAGGTTAATGTGAGTGTACCAAGGGCTTCCTCACTGTTTCCCTGCAGGGAGTCCACCTCACCTCTTTGTGGTCACCTCCTCACCTTGCTCTCCCTTACCCTCTGACCTCCTGCCCTGGAGTTTTCAGGACTTAGAATTCCTATGCTGCTCCTAGACTCTCCGAGCAGGGTTGTTTCTTTGAACCTTCTCCTGGATGCTCTCCTTCCTTTTTCCTTGGCCTCCCCCCTCCCTCCCCCGAGATGTCCAAACAGTGTTCTTTGCTTTAACTTCCTGAAGTGTGCATTTCAATTCGTTCTTCTCTAGATGTTCGTAGAATCCATTGTCACCACCGTGGAAGAAGCAGTGTGTACATTGCCGACCCCGGGCCCCAAGACCCCCTGTCCCCTGGGTATTTCAGGCTTCCAAAGGGTGTGGTTAAATGGTACTTTTCCTTAGTTCCCCCAGTGTGCGTGTCAATTCGTCCTTCCCTGGACTTTGTTAGTGGAAACCATCCTGAAGAAGCAGTGAAGGTACATTTGAGTCATGGTGCCCCAAGCCCCCTGCCCTCTCCCCGCCAGACTAGCAGACACCATGAGCTCTTGGTATTTCTGACTTCCTACAGCGGCAGGGGGTCCTTGTGGCCCTGCAGGGTTGTAAAGTAGGGAAGCCTTAGAGTAGGTGGCCACGCCTTGGTGAACTCATGTGTTTGTCTGGTTTTGCATGCAGGGATGGGGTTGCGTGGTTGGCAAGACGTGGTAAGAAGCATCACTCGGAGGCCCGTTTCAGCTAGAAGAAGTTTTATTTCACTACACTCGGATGACTTCCTTCATCAGGCATGGATCTGCTCTAAGGTGAGGTGGGGACGGTGGGGATCTCCTGGAGTGTAGCTTGGAGGTGCTGGGAGCAAAGAGGAGGAGAGGATTGGAAAATGTCCAGGGAGTGTGGGGGACGCTTGGAAAGAATGAGTGGTGCAATTTTGAAAACTTAGGGGAGACCAACGCTTTGGGGGAGGAGGGCAGGGCTGAGCAGGTTCCCTGGCTGGTGGGTTCCAGTGAGCTGAGGCAGGTGCCCTGGCCCTGATCTGTGAAGTGCTGTGTTTGTGCATAGCAGACAGAGGCAGTTTTGGGCAAAGGATCCCACCAAGCCTTCCTCCCAGCTTCCTGGGCTGGCCCGGGCTGTTGAGGGAGGGCAGGGCTGGTGGGGGTGGGTCAGGGGAGTGGATGGCCAGCAGGTGGAGGGAGGTGGGCCCTGCAGAGCTGCGGAGGGTGTGTGGGGGGGGGAGGTCGGAGCTGGGCTCCAGGTCCCTGCAGGCCACCCAAGCCCGGGGGGCTTCTGGAGAAATGCAGAGAAGAGGAGGGCTCCTGGTGCTCTTCCTCTGGGAGAGAGGCAGTGGGTCCTTCTGGGCAGGCCAAGTTCAGTGTTTGGGACGTTTACCCCCCCGCCCCCCCGTGCGCCGTGCGCTGTGCAGCTGGGCTCTGGGCAGCGTTTGAAGCTGCCTTCTGACAGGCTTGTCTTTTTTAGGCTCCCTGCCAGCCGCCTGAGGGAGTCCCCCCTGGGGCCTTTGCCGCCCTGAGCGGCCAGGCATCTCGGGGGCGCGCAGGCGCGCGCACACGGAGGACCCGAGAACCGACCAGCCTCCCGGGTGAGTGAGCAAGGGGACCCGGCCGGATGGGCTGCAGCAGCCAGGGCTTGGGGCCTCGGCGCTGTGGAGTGGGCCACTTGGGAGGAGGACGTTCGGGCAGCCGCTAGGTGAGGCAGCGCCACCTCCACTGGGAGACCCGTGCTGGCGGGAAGGCCCCTGCACCCGCCTGGGGCGTGGCGCACCTCCCTAGCGGCCGGCCCGGAAAGGGGATGGTGGCGTCGGCAGCGGCGGCGGCGGCGGCGGCGAGGCAGGAGCTTCAAGGCGGCGGCTTGCCTCCGCCCAGGGGTTTGTGTCAAGTCCCCCCGTTTTCGGTATTCGGAAGACTGTCAACCTCCAGGTGAGTTCCCTGTCCTAGCTTGCTTGTTTGCCTGCTGGCTGTCTTTCCTGGCTTGCCTTGGCTTCGCTTGTGATGGGTGCCTGGGCTCCCTGGGCTCTTGTTCCAAAGGGCAGGAGGCTTTAGTCTTGTTCGCCTTGATCTGTAGTCCGTCCGTGTTTCTAACGGGCTTGGCAAGCTGGGGGAATGGTGAAACTGGCTTGACTTTGCTTCCTGGCACACTTGTGCCTTTGGATGAGGTGTGTTGGTTTGTGTGAGGGGCAGAGAAATGGGTTTGGGATCAGGGCCAGGCATTTTGTAGCTTGGCTGTGTATTCTTGCAGGGGAAGCCCTTAGACCTTTTAGGGTCGTGTTAATTTCTCCCGGACACCTTTCTTTCTTTCTTTATGCGTTTGGGTCTTTGTGTATTTCTGTAACTCGGTAGGTAGTTGTAAACGTGTTTGTGGTCCTAGGTGTATGCAGGTATGTATTCATTGACTGGGTTCTCCGAGGAAGGTTGGTTTGGTATTTTCAGGCGAGGGACTCTCCCTTTGGGCCTGGGCAGTCATGGACAGTGACCGTCCTCCCGACCACTCCGTGCTGCCTGGGAAGCTGCGGGGACAGGCGCCTGCTGCCACACGCAGCAAGTTTTCTCCTGGAGCTTAAGCTGTCAAGGTTTTGGCCTGAGACCCCTTGAACTGTGATCCTGCCTTTTGTCTGCCTTCTGGGTGTCTGGGATTCTAGGCGTGAGACCCTGCAGGGGACTTGTTGGTTTTTAGAAGGAGAGCGTTGCCCTGTAGCTCATGCCGACCTGGTAGCTGGGGTCCCCCTGTCTCAGCCCCGCAAGGGCAGGAATGACATGTGTGCGCCCTCCTCGCTGGCTTTAGGTGTGTTTTGTGCTTCGGTAGCTTAGTTTGTTACTTTGGTGTTTTTCACTGGGATAGATTGTGTGTGTAGGGTGTGGGTGTGATCCATTTTAAAAATTCTAAATCGGCCTGGCCTGTGGGGTCCACTGGTTTGACTGTCCCCCCGCCCCCTTAGGGGTCCCCTAGGGCCCGACTTAAGGCAGCGGTCTGGCCGGAAGCGTCTCTTTTCTCTTTCTCCCACGTGTATGCAGTGCAGTCAGTCCCTTCTGGCATATAGCCTTCTCTACTCACCCTCATTCACCCTCCCCCATGCCACAAGCACCCGACCACACACAGGCTGTACCTACTGGACAGACCTGTCTTCCTGATGAAGGTTAATGTGAGTGTACCAAGGGCTTCCTCACTGTTTCCCTGCAGGGAGTCCACCTCACCTCTTTGTGGTCACCTCCTCACCTTGCTCTCCCTTACCCTCTGACCTCCTGCCCTGGAGTTTTCAGGACTTAGAATTCCTATGCTGCTCCTAGACTCTCCGAGCAGGGTTGTTTCTTTGAACCTTCTCCTGGATGCTCTCCTTCCTTTTTCCTTGGCCTCCCCCCTCCCTCCCCCGAGATGTCCAAACAGTGTTCTTTGCTTTAACTTCCTGAAGTGTGCATTTCAATTCGTTCTTCTCTAGATGTTCGTAGAATCCATTGTCACCACCGTGGAAGAAGCAGTGTGTACATTGCCGACCCCGGGCCCCAAGACCCCCTGTCCCCTGGGTATTTCAGGCTTCCAAAGGGTGTGGTTAAATGGTACTTTTCCTTAGTTCCCCCAGTGTGCGTGTCAATTCGTCCTTCCCTGGACTTTGGTAGTGGAAACCATCCTGAAGAAGCAGTGAAGGTACATTTGAGTCATGGTGCCCCAAGCCCCCTGCCCTCTCCCCGCCAGACTAGCAGACACCATGAGCTCTTGGTATTTCTGACTTCCTACAGCGGCAGGGGGTCCTTGTGGCCCTGCAGGGTTGTAAAGTAGGGAAGCCTTAGAGTAGGTGGCCACGCCTTGGTGAACTCATGTGTTTGTCTGGTTTTGCATGCAGGGATGGGGTTGCGTGGTTGGCAAGACGTGGTAAGAAGCATCACTCGGAGGCCCGTTTCAGCTAGAAGAAGTTTTATTTCACTACACTCGGATGACTTCCTTCATCAGGCATGGATCTGCTCTAAGGTGAGGTGGGGACGGTGGGGATCTCCTGGAGTGTAGCTTGGAGGTGCTGGGAGCAAAGAGGAGGAGAGGATTGGAAAATGTCCAGGGAGTGTGGGGGACGCTTGGAAAGAATGAGTGGTGCAATTTTGAAAACTTAGGGGAGACCAACGCTTTGGGGGAGGAGGGCAGGGCTGAGCAGGTTCCCTGGCTGGTGGGTTCCAGTGAGCTGAGGCAGGTGCCCTGGCCCTGATCTGTGAAGTGCTGTGTTTGTGCATAGCAGACAGAGGCAGTTTTGGGCAAAGGATCCCACCAAGCCTTCCTCCCAGCTTCCTGGGCTGGCCCGGGCTGTTGAGGGAGGGCAGGGCTGGTGGGGGTGGGTCAGGGGAGTGGATGGCCAGCAGGTGGAGGGAGGTGGGCCCTGCAGAGCTGCGGAGGGTGTGTGGGGGGGGGAGGTCGGAGCTGGGCTCCAGGTCCCTGCAGGCCACCCAAGCCCGGGGGGCTCCTGGAGAAATGCAGAGAAGAGGAGGGCTCCTGGTGCTCTTCCTCTGGGAGAGAGGCAGTGGGTCCTTCTGGGCAGGCCAAGTTCAGTGTTTGGGACGTTTACCCCCCCGCCCCCCCGTGCGCCGTGCGCTGTGCAGCTGGGCTCTGGGCAGCGCTTGAAGCTGCCTTCTGACAGGCTTGTCTTTTTTAGGCTCCCTGCCAGCCGCCTGAGGGAGTCCCCCCTGGGGCCTTTGCCGCCCTGAGCGGCCAGGCATCTCGGGGGCGCGCAGGCGCGCGCACACGGAGGACCCGAGAACCGACCAGCCTCCCGGGTGAGTGAGCAAGGGGACCCGGCCGGATGGGCTGCAGCAGCCAGGGCTTGGGGCCTCGGCGCTGTGGAGTGGGCCACTTGGGAGGAGGACGTTCGGGCAGCCGCTAGGTGAGGCAGCGCCACCTCCACTGGGAGACCCGTGCTGGCGGGAAGGCCCCTGCACCCGCCTGGGGCGTGGCGCACCTCCCTAGCGGCCGGCCCGGAAAGGGGATGGTGGCGTCGGCGGCGGCGGCGGCGGCGGCGGCGAGGCAGGAGCTTCAAGGCGGCGGCTTGCCTCCGCCCAGGGGTTTGTGTCAAGTCCCCCCGTTTTCGGTATTCGGAAGACTGTCAACCTCCAGGTGAGTTCCCTGTCCTAGCTTGCTTGTTTGCCTGCTGGCTGTCTTTCCTGGCTTGCCTTGGCTTCGCTTGTGATGGGTGCCTGGGCTCCCTGGGCTCTTGTTCCAAAGGGCAGGAGGCTTTAGTCTTGTTCGCCTTGATCTGTAGTCCGTCCGTGTTTCTAACGGGCTTGGCAAGCTGGGGGAATGGTGAAACTGGCTTGACTTTGCTTCCTGGCACACTTGTGCCTTTGGATGAGGTGTGTTGGTTTGTGTGAGGGGCAGAGAAATGGGTTTGGGATCAGGGCCAGGCATTTTGTAGCTTGGCTGTGTATTCTTGCAGGGGAAGCCCTTAGACCTTTTAGGGTCGTGTTAATTTCTCCTGGACACCTTTCTTTCTTTCTTTATGCGTTTGGGTCTTTGTGTATTTCTGTAACTCGGTAGGTAGTTGTAAACGTGTTTGTGGTCCTAGGTGTATGCAGGTATGTATTCATTGACTGGGTTCTCCGAGGAAGGTTGGTTTGGTATTTTCAGGCGAGGGACTCTCCCTTTGGGCCTGGGCAGTCATGGACAGTGACCGTCCTCCCGACCACTCCGTGCTGCCTGGGAAGCTGCGGGGACAGGCGCCTGCTGCCACACGCAGCAAGTTTTCTCCTGGAGCTTAAGCTGTCAAGGTTTTGGCCTGAGACCCCTTGAACTGTGATCCTGCCTTTTGTCTGCCTTCTGGGTGTCTGGGATTCTAGGCGTGAGACCCTGCAGGGGACTTGTTGGTTTTTAGAAGGAGAGCGTTGCCCTGTAGCTCATGCCGACCTGGTAGCTGGGGTCCCCCTGTCTCAGCCCCGCAAGGGCAGGAATGACATGTGTGCGCCCTCCTCGCTGGCTTTAGGTGTGTTTTGTGCTTCGGTAGCTTAGTTTGTTACTTTGGTGTTTTTCACTGGGATAGATTGTGTGTGTAGGGTGTGGGTGTGATCCATTTTAAAAATTCTAAATCGGCCTGGCCTGTGGGGTCCACTGGTTTGACTGTCCCCCCGCCCCCTTAGGGGTCCCCTAGGGCCCGACTTAAGGCAGCGGTCTGGCCGGAAGCGTCTCTTTTCTCTTTCTCCCACGTGTATGCAGTGCAGTCAGTCCCTTCTGGCATATAGCCTTCTCTACTCACCCTCATTCACCCTCCCCCATGCCACAAGCACCCGACCACACACAGGCTGTACCTACTGGACAGACCTGTCTTCCTGATGAAGGTTAATGTGAGTGTACCAAGGGCTTCCTCACTGTTTCCCTGCAGGGAGTCCACCTCACCTCTTTGTGGTCACCTCCTCACCTTGCTCTCCCTTACCCTCTGACCTCCTGCCCTGGAGTTTTCAGGACTTAGAATTCCTATGCTGCTCCTAGACTCTCCGAGCAGGGTTGTTTCTTTGAACCTTCTCCTGGATGCTCTCCTTCCTTTTTCCTTGGCCTCCCCCCTCCCTCCCCCGAGATGTCCAAACAGTGTTCTTTGCTTTAACTTCCTGAAGTGTGCATTTCAATTCGTTCTTCTCTAGATGTTCGTAGAATCCATTGTCACCACCGTGGAAGAAGCAGTGTGTACATTGCCGACCCCGGGCCCCAAGACCCCCTGTCCCCTGGGTATTTCAGGCTTCCAAAGGGTGTGGTTAAATGGTACTTTTCCTTAGTTCCCCCAGTGTGCGTGTCAATTCGTCCTTCCCTGGACTTTGGTAGTGGAAACCATCCTGAAGAAGCAGTGAAGGTACATTTGAGTCATGGTGCCCCAAGCCCCCTGCCCTCTCCCCGCCAGACTAGCAGACACCATGAGCTCTTGGTATTTCTGACTTCCTACAGCGGCAGGGGGTCCTTGTGGCCCTGCAGGGTTGTAAAGTAGGGAAGCCTTAGAGTAGGTGGCCACGCCTTGGTGAACTCATGTGTTTGTCTGGTTTTGCATGCAGGGATGGGGTTGCGTGGTTGGCAAGACGTGGTAAGAAGCATCACTCGGAGGCCCGTTTCAGCTAGAAGAAGTTTTATTTCACTACACTCGGATGACTTCCTTCATCAGGCATGGATCTGCTCTAAGGTGAGGTGGGGACGGTGGGGATCTCCTGGAGTGTAGCTTGGAGGTGCTGGGAGCAAAGAGGAGGAGAGGATTGGAAAATGTCCAGGGAGTGTGGGGGACGCTTGGAAAGAATGAGTGGTGCAATTTTGAAAACTTAGGGGAGACCAACGCTTTGGGGGAGGAGGGCAGGGCTGAGCAGGTTCCCTGGCTGGTGGGTTCCAGTGAGCTGAGGCAGGTGCCCTGGCCCTGATCTGTGAAGTGCTGTGTTTGTGCATAGCAGACAGAGGCAGTTTTGGGCAAAGGATCCCACCAAGCCTTCCTCCCAGCTTCCTGGGCTGGCCCGGGCTGTTGAGGGAGGGCAGGGCTGGTGGGGGTGGGTCAGGGGAGTGGATGGCCAGCAGGTGGAGGGAGGTGGGCCCTGCAGAGCTGCGGAGGGTGTGTGGGGGGGGGAGGTCGGAGCTGGGCTCCAGGTCCCTGCAGGCCACCCAAGCCCGGGGGGCTCCTGGAGAAATGCAGAGAAGAGGAGGGCTCCTGGTGCTCTTCCTCTGGGAGAGAGGCAGTGGGTCCTTCTGGGCAGGCCAAGTTCAGTGTTTGGGACGTTTACCCCCCCGCCCCCCCGTGCGCCGTGCGCTGTGCAGCTGGGCTCTGGGCAGCGCTTGAAGCTGCCTTCTGACAGGCTTGTCTTTTTTAGGCTCCCTGCCAGCCGCCTGAGGGAGTCCCCCCTGGGGCCTTTGCCGCCCTGAGCGGCCAGGCATCTCGGGGGCGCGCAGGCGCGCGCACACGGAGGACCCGAGAACCGACCAGCCTCCCGGGTGAGTGAGCAAGGGGACCCGGCCGGATGGGCTGCAGCAGCCAGGGCTTGGGGCCTCGGCGCTGTGGAGTGGGCCACTTGGGAGGAGGACGTTCGGGCAGCCGCTAGGTGAGGCAGCGCCACCTCCACTGGGAGACCCGTGCTGGCGGGAAGGCCCCTGCACCCGCCTGGGGCGTGGCGCACCTCCCTAGCGGCCGGCCCGGAAAGGGGATGGTGGCGTCGGCGGCGGCGGCGGCGGCGGCGGCGAGGCAGGAGCTTCAAGGCGGCGGCTTGCCTCCGCCCAGGGGTTTGTGTCAAGTCCCCCCGTTTTCGGTATTCGGAAGACTGTCAACCTCCAGGTGAGTTCCCTGTCCTAGCTTGCTTGTTTGCCTGCTGGCTGTCTTTCCTGGCTTGCCTTGGCTTCGCTTGTGATGGGTGCCTGGGCTCCCTGGGCTCTTGTTCCAAAGGGCAGGAGGCTTTAGTCTTGTTCGCCTTGATCTGTAGTCCGTCCGTGTTTCTAACGGGCTTGGCAAGCTGGGGGAATGGTGAAACTGGCTTGACTTTGCTTCCTGGCACACTTGTGCCTTTGGATGAGGTGTGTTGGTTTGTGTGAGGGGCAGAGAAATGGGTTTGGGATCAGGGCCAGGCATTTTGTAGCTTGGCTGTGTATTCTTGCAGGGGAAGCCCTTAGACCTTTTAGGGTCGTGTTAATTTCTCCTGGACACCTTTCTTTCTTTCTTTATGCGTTTGGGTCTTTGTGTATTTCTGTAACTCGGTAGGTAGTTGTAAACGTGTTTGTGGTCCTAGGTGTATGCAGGTATGTATTCATTGACTGGGTTCTCCGAGGAAGGTTGGTTTGGTATTTTCAGGCGAGGGACTCTCCCTTTGGGCCTGGGCAGTCATGGACAGTGACCGTCCTCCCGACCACTCCGTGCTGCCTGGGAAGCTGCGGGGACAGGCGCCTGCTGCCACACGCAGCAAGTTTTCTCCTGGAGCTTAAGCTGTCAAGGTTTTGGCCTGAGACCCCTTGAACTGTGATCCTGCCTTTTGTCTGCCTTCTGGGTGTCTGGGATTCTAGGCGTGAGACCCTGCAGGGGACTTGTTGGTTTTTAGAAGGAGAGCGTTGCCCTGTAGCTCATGCCGACCTGGTAGCTGGGGTCCCCCTGTCTCAGCCCCGCAAGGGCAGGAATGACATGTGTGCGCCCTCCTCGCTGGCTTTAGGTGTGTTTTGTGCTTCGGTAGCTTAGTTTGTTACTTTGGTGTTTTTCACTGGGATAGATTGTGTGTGTAGGGTGTGGGTGTGATCCATTTTAAAAATTCTAAATCGGCCTGGCCTGTGGGGTCCACTGGTTTGACTGTCCCCCCGCCCCCTTAGGGGTCCCCTAGGGCCCGACTTAAGGCAGCGGTCTGGCCGGAAGCGTCTCTTTTCTCTTTCTCCCACGTGTATGCAGTGCAGTCAGTCCCTTCTGGCATATAGCCTTCTCTACTCACCCTCATTCACCCTCCCCCATGCCACAAGCACCCGACCACACACAGGCTGTACCTACTGGACAGACCTGTCTTCCTGATGAAGGTTAATGTGAGTGTACCAAGGGCTTCCTCACTGTTTCCCTGCAGGGAGTCCACCTCACCTCTTTGTGGTCACCTCCTCACCTTGCTCTCCCTTACCCTCTGACCTCCTGCCCTGGAGTTTTCAGGACTTAGAATTCCTATGCTGCTCCTAGACTCTCCGAGCAGGGTTGTTTCTTTGAACCTTCTCCTGGATGCTCTCCTTCCTTTTTCCTTGGCCTCCCCCCTCCCTCCCCCGAGATGTCCAAACAGTGTTCTTTGCTTTAACTTCCTGAAGTGTGCATTTCAATTCGTTCTTCTCTAGATGTTCGTAGAATCCATTGTCACCACCGTGGAAGAAGCAGTGTGTACATTGCCGACCCCGGGCCCCAAGACACCCTGTCCCCTGGGTATTTCAGGCTTCCAAAGGGTGTGGTTAAATGGTACTTTTCCTTAGTTCCCCCAGTGTGCGTGTCAATTCGTCCTTCCCTGGACTTTGGTAGTGGAAACCATCCTGAAGAAGCAGTGAAGGTACATTTGAGTCATGGTGCCCCAAGCCCCCTGCCCTCTCCCCGCCAGACTAGCAGACACCATGAGCTCTTGGTATTTCTGACTTCCTACAGCGGCAGGGGGTCCTTGTGGCCCTGCAGGGTTGTAAAGTAGGGAAGCCTTAGAGTAGGTGGCCACGCCTTGGTGAACTCATGTGTTTGTCTGGTTTTGCATGCAGGGATGGGGTTGCGTGGTTGGCAAGACGTGGTAAGAAGCATCACTCGGAGGCCCGTTTCAGCTAGAAGAAGTTTTATTTCACTACACTCGGATGACTTCCTTCATCAGGCATGGATCTGCTCTAAGGTGAGGTGGGGACGGTGGGGATCTCCTGGAGTGTAGCTTGGAGGTGCTGGGAGCAAAGAGGAGGAGAGGATTGGAAAATGTCCAGGGAGTGTGGGGGACGCTTGGAACGAATGAGTGGTGCAATTTTGAAAACTTAGGGGAGACCAACGCTTTGGGGGAGGAGGGCAGGGCTGAGCAGGTTCCCTGGCTGGTGGGTTCCAGTGAGCTGAGGCAGGTGCCCTGGCCCTGATCTGTGAAGTGCTGTGTTTGTGCATAGCAGACAGAGGCAGTTTTGGGCAAAGGATCCCACCAAGCCTTCCTCCCAGCTTCCTGGGCTGGCCCGGGCTGTTGAGGGAGGGCAGGGCTGGTGGGGGTGGGTCAGGGGAGTGGATGGCCAGCAGGTGGAGGGAGGTGGGCCCTGCAGAGCTGCGGAGGGTGTGTGGGGGGGGGAGGTCGGAGCTGGGCTCCAGGTCCCTGCAGGCCACCCAAGCCCGGGGGGCTCCTGGAGAAATGCAGAGAAGAGGAGGGCTCCTGGTGCTCTTCCTCTGGGAGAGAGGCAGTGGGTCCTTCTGGGCAGGCCAAGTTCAGTGTTTGGGACGTTTACCCCCCCGCCCCCCCGTGCGCCGTGCGCTGTGCAGCTGGGCTCTGGGCAGCGCTTGAAGCTGCCTTCTGACAGGCTTGTCTTTTTTAGGCTCCCTGCCAGCCGCCTGAGGGAGTCCCCCCTGGGGCCTTTGCCGCCCTGAGCGGCCAGGCATCTCGGGGGCGCGCAGGCGCGCGCACACGGAGGACCCGAGAACCGACCAGCCTCCCGGGTGAGTGAGCAAGGGGACCCGGCCGGATGGGCTGCAGCAGCCAGGGCTTGGGGCCTCGGCGCTGTGGAGTGGGCCACTTGGGAGGAGGACGTTCGGGCAGCCGCTAGGTGAGGCAGCGCCACCTCCACTGGGAGACCCGTGCTGGCGGGAAGGCCCCTGCACCCGCCTGGGGCGTGGCGCACCTCCCTAGCGGCCGGCCCGGAAAGGGGATGGTGGCGTCGGCGGCGGCGGCGGCGGCGGCGGCGAGGCAGGAGCTTCAAGGCGGCGGCTTGCCTCCGCCCAGGGGTTTGTGTCAAGTCCCCCCGTTTTCGGTATTCGGAAGACTGTCAACCTCCAGGTGAGTTCCCTGTCCTAGCTTGCTTGTTTGCCTGCTGGCTGGCTTTCCTGGCTTGCCTTGGCTTCGCTTGTGATGGGTGCCTGGGCTCCCTGGGCTCTTGTTCCAAAGGGCAGGAGGCTTTAGTCTTGTTCGCCTTGATCTGTAGTCCGTCCGTGTTTCTAACGGGCTTGGCAAGCTGGGGGAATGGTGAAACTGGCTTGACTTTGCTTCCTGGCACACTTGTGCCTTTGGATGAGGTGTGTTGGTTTGTGTGAGGGGCAGAGAAATGGGTTTGGGATCAGGGCCAGGCATTTTGTAGCTTGGCTGTGTATTCTTGCAGGGGAAGCCCTTAGACCTTTTAGGGTCGTGTTAATTTCTCCCGGACACCTTTCTTTCTTTCTTTATGCGTTTGGGTCTTTGTGTATTTCTGTAACTCGGTAGGTAGTTGTAAACGTGTTTGTGGTCCTAGGTGTATGCAGGTATGTATTCATTGACTGGGTTCTCCGAGGAAGGTTGGTTTGGTATTTTCAGGCGAGGGACTCTCCCTTTGGGCCTGGGCAGTCATGGACAGTGACCGTCCTCCCGACCACTCCGTGCTGCCTGGGAAGCTGCGGGGACAGGCGCCTGCTGCCACACGCAGCAAGTTTTCTCCTGGAGCTTAAGCTGTCAAGGTTTTGGCCTGAGACCCCTTGAACTGTGATCCTGCCTTTTGTCTGCCTTCTGGGTGTCTGGGATTCTAGGCGTGAGACCCTGCAGGGGACTTGTTGGTTTTTAGAAGGAGAGCGTTGCCCTGTAGCTCATGCCGACCTGGTAGCTGGGGTCCCCCTGTCTCAGCCCCGCAAGGGCAGGAATGACATGTGTGCGCCCTCCTCGCTGGCTTTAGGTGTGTTTTGTGCTTCGGTAGCTTAGTTTGTTACTTTGGTGTTTTTCACTGGGATAGATTGTGTGTGTAGGGTGTGGGTGTGATCCATTTTAAAAATTCTAAATCGGCCTGGCCTGTGGGGTCCACTGGTTTGACTGTCCCCCCGCCCCCTTAGGGGTCCCCTAGGGCCCGACTTAAGGCAGCGGTCTGTCCGGAAGCGTCTCTTTTCTCTTTCTCCCACGTGTATGCAGTGCAGTCAGTCCCTTCTGGCATATAGCCTTCTCTACTCACCCTCATTCACCCTCCCCCATGCCACAAGCACCCGACCACACACAGGCTGTACCTACTGGACAGACCTGTCTTCCTGATGAAGGTTAATGTGAGTGTACCAAGGGCTTCCTCACTGTTTCCCTGCAGGGAGTCCACCTCACCTCTTTGTGGTCACCTCCTCACCTTGCTCTCCCTTACCCTCTGACCTCCTGCCCTGGAGTTTTCAGGACTTAGAATTCCTATGCTGCTCCTAGACTCTCCGAGCAGGGTTGTTTCTTTGAACCTTCTCCTGGATGCTCTCCTTCCTTTTTCCTTGGCCTCCCCCCTCCCTCCCCCGAGATGTCCAAACAGTGTTCTTTGCTTTAACTTCCTGAAGTGTGCATTTCAATTCGTTCTTCTCTAGATGTTCGTAGAATCCATTGTCACCACCGTGGAAGAAGCAGTGTGTACATTGCCGACCCCGGGCCCCAAGACCCCCTGTCCCCTGGGTATTTCAGGCTTCCAAAGGGTGTGGTTAAATGGTACTTTTCCTTAGTTCCCCCAGTGTGCGTGTCAATTCGTCCTTCCCTGGACTTTGTTAGTGGAAACCATCCTGAAGAAGCAGTGAAGGTACATTTGAGTCATGGTGCCCCAAGCCCCCTGCCCTCTCCCCGCCAGACTAGCAGACACCATGAGCTCTTGGTATTTCTGACTTCCTACAGCGGCAGGGGGTCCTTGTGGCCCTGCAGGGTTGTAAAGTAGGGAAGCCTTAGAGTAGGTGGCCACGCCTTGGTGAACTCATGTGTTTGTCTGGTTTTGCATGCAGGGATGGGGTTGCGTGGTTGGCAAGACGTGGTAAGAAGCATCACTCGGAGGCCCGTTTCAGCTAGAAGAAGTTTTATTTCACTACACTCGGATGACTTCCTTCATCAGGCATGGATCTGCTCTAAGGTGAGGTGGGGACGGTGGGGATCTCCTGGAGTGTAGCTTGGAGGTGCTGGGAGCAAAGAGGAGGAGAGGATTGGAAAATGTCCAGGGAGTGTGGGGGACGCTTGGAAAGAATGAGTGGTGCAATTTTGAAAACTTAGGGGAGACCAACGCTTTGGGGGAGGAGGGCAGGGCTGAGCAGGTTCCCTGGCTGGTGGGTTCCAGTGAGCTGAGGCAGGTGCCCTGGCCCTGATCTGTGAAGTGCTGTGTTTGTGCATAGCAGACAGAGGCAGTTTTGGGCAAAGGATCCCACCAAGCCTTCCTCCCAGCTTCCTGGGCTGGCCCGGGCTGTTGAGGGAGGGCAGGGCTGGTGGGGGTGGGTCAGGGGAGTGGATGGCCAGCAGGTGGAGGGAGGTGGGCCCTGCAGAGCTGCGGAGGGTGTGTGGGGGGGGGAGGTCGGAGCTGGGCTCCAGGTCCCTGCAGGCCACCCAAGCCCGGGGGGCTCCTGGAGAAATGCAGAGAAGAGGAGGGCTCCTGGTGCTCTTCCTCTGGGAGAGAGGCAGTGGGTCCTTCTGGGCAGGCCAAGTTCAGTGTTTGGGACGTTTACCCCCCCGCCCCCCCGTGCGCCGTGCGCTGTGCAGCTGGGCTCTGGGCAGCGCTTGAAGCTGCCTTCTGACAGGCTTGTCTTTTTTAGGCTCCCTGCCAGCCGCCTGAGGGAGTCCCCCCTGGGGCCTTTGCCGCCCTGAGCGGCCAGGCATCTCGGGGGCGCGCAGGCGCGCGCACACGGAGGACCCGAGAACCGACCAGCCTCCCGGGTGAGTGAGCAAGGGGACCCGGCCGGATGGGCTGCAGCAGCCAGGGCTTGGGGCCTCGGCGCTGTGGAGTGGGCCACTTGGGAGGAGGACGTTCGGGCAGCCGCTAGGTGAGGCAGCGCCACCTCCACTGGGAGACCCGTGCTGGCGGGAAGGCCCCTGCACCCG
This sequence comes from Castor canadensis, assembly GCF_047511655.1. Lineage (NCBI taxonomy): Eukaryota > Metazoa > Chordata > Mammalia > Rodentia > Castoridae > Castor > Castor canadensis. The sequence goes on from NC_133394.1 coordinate 62,033,058, forward strand.
CCTGGGGCGTGGCGCACCTCCCTAGCGGCCGGCCCGGAAAGGGGATGGTGGCGTCGGCGGCGGCGGCGGCGGCGGCGGCGAGGCAGGAGCTTCAAGGCGGCGGCTTGCCTCCGCCCAGGGGTTTGTGTCAAGTCCCCCCGTTTTCGGTATTCGGAAGACTGTCAACCTCCAGGTGAGTTCCCTGTCCTAGCTTGCTTGTTTGCCTGCTGGCTGGCTTTCCTGGCTTGCCTTGGCTTCGCTTGTGATGGGTGCCTGGGCTCCCTGGGCTCTTGTTCCAAAGGGCAGGAGGCTTTAGTCTTGTTCGCCTTGATCTGTAGTCCCTCCGTGTTTCTAACGGGCTTGGCAAGCTGGGGGAATGGTGAAACTGGCTTGACTTTGCTTCCTGGCACACTTGTGCCTTTGGATGAGGTGTGTTGGTTTGTGTGAGGGGCAGAGAAATGGGTTTGGGATCAGGGCCAGGCATTTTGTAGCTTGGCTGTGTATTCTTGCAGGGGAAGCCCTTAGACCTTTTAGGGTCGTGTTAATTTCTCCCGGACACCTTTCTTTCTTTCTTTATGCGTTTGGGTCTTTGTGTATTTCTGTAACTCGGTAGGTAGTTGTAAACGTGTTTGTGGTCCTAGGTGTATGCAGGTATGTATTCATTGACTGGGTTCTCCGAGGAAGGTTGGTTTGGTATTTTCAGGCGAGGGACTCTCCCTTTGGGCCTGGGCAGTCATGGACAGTGACCGTCCTCCCGACCACTCCGTGCTGCCTGGGAAGCTGCGGGGACAGGCGCCTGCTGCCACACGCAGCAAGTTTTCTCCTGGAGCTTAAGCTGTCAAGGTTTTGGCCTGAGACCCCTTGAACTGTGATCCTGCCTTTTGTCTGCCTTCTGGGTGTCTGGGATTCTAGGCGTGAGACCCTGCAGGGGACTTGTTGGTTTTTAGAAGGAGAGCGTTGCCCTGTAGCTCATGCCGACCTGGTAGCTGGGGTCCCCCTGTCTCAGCCCCGCAAGGGCAGGAATGACATGTGTGCGCCCTCCTCGCTGGCTTTAGGTGTGTTTTGTGCTTCGGTAGCTTAGTTTGTTACTTTGGTGTTTTTCACTGGGATAGATTGTGTGTGTAGGGTGTGGGTGTGATCCATTTTAAAAATTCTAAATCGGCCTGGCCTGTGGGGTCCACTGGTTTGACTGTCCCCCCGCCCCCTTAGGGGTCCCCTAGGGCCCGACTTAAGGCAGCGGTCTGTCCGGAAGCGTCTCTTTTCTCTTTCTCCCACGTGTATGCAGTGCAGTCAGTCCCTTCTGGCATATAGCCTTCTCTACTCACCCTCATTCACCCTCCCCCATGCCACAAGCACCCGACCACACACAGGCTGTACCTACTGGACAGACCTGTCTTCCTGATGAAGGTTAATGTGAGTGTACCAAGGGCTTCCTCACTGTTTCCCTGCAGGGAGTCCACCTCACCTCTTTGTGGTCACCTCCTCACCTTGCTCTCCCTTACCCTCTGACCTCCTGCCCTGGAGTTTTCAGGACTTAGAATTCCTATGCTGCTCCTAGACTCTCCGAGCAGGGTTGTTTCTTTGAACCTTCTCCTGGATGCTCTCCTTCCTTTTTCCTTGGCCTCCCCCCTCCCTCCCCCGAGATGTCCAAACAGTGTTCTTTGCTTTAACTTCCTGAAGTGTGCATTTCAATTCGTTCTTCTCTAGATGTTCGTAGAATCCATTGTCACCACCGTGGAAGAAGCAGTGTGTACATTGCCGACCCCGGGCCCCAAGACCCCCTGTCCCCTGGGTATTTCAGGCTTCCAAAGGGTGTGGTTAAATGGTACTTTTCCTTAGTTCCCCCAGTGTGCGTGTCAATTCGTCCTTCCCTGGACTTTGGTAGTGGAAACCATCCTGAAGAAGCAGTGAAGGTACATTTGAGTCATGGTGCCCCAAGCCCCCTGCCCTCTCCCCGCCAGACTAGCAGACACCATGAGCTCTTGGTATTTCTGACTTCCTACAGCGGCAGGGGGTCCTTGTGGCCCTGCAGGGTTGTAAAGTAGGGAAGCCTTAGAGTAGGTGGCCACGCCTTGGTGAACTCATGTGTTTGTCTGGTTTTGCATGCAGGGATGGGGTTGCGTGGTTGGCAAGACGTGGTAAGAAGCATCACTCGGAGGCCCGTTTCAGCTAGAAGAAGTTTTATTTCACTACACTCGCATGACTTCCTTCATCAGGCATGGATCTGCTCTAAGGTGAGGTGGGGACGGTGGGGATCTCCTGGAGTGTAGCTTGGAGGTGCTGGGAGCAAAGAGGAGGAGAGGATTGGAAAATGTCCAGGGAGTGTGGGGGACGCTTGGAAAGAATGAGTGGTGCAATTTTGAAAACTTAGGGGAGACCAACGCTTTGGGGGAGGAGGGCAGGGCTGAGCAGGTTCCCTGGCTGGTGGGTTCCAGTGAGCTGAGGCAGGTGCCCTGGCCCTGATCTGTGAAGTGCTGTGTTTGTGCATAGCAGACAGAGGCAGTTTTGGGCAAAGGATCCCACCAAGCCTTCCTCCCAGCTTCCTGGGCTGGCCCGGGCTGTTGAGGGAGGGCAGGGCTGGTGGGGGTGGGTCAGGGGAGTGGATGGCCAGCAGGTGGAGGGAGGTGGGCCCTGCAGAGCTGCGGAGGGTGTGTGGGGGGGGGAGGTCGGAGCTGGGCTCCAGGTCCCTGCAGGCCACCCAAGCCCGGGGGGCTCCTGGAGAAATGCAGAGAAGAGGAGGGCTCCTGGTGCTCTTCCTCTGGGAGAGAGGCAGTGGGTCCTTCTGGGCAGGCCAAGTTCAGTGTTTGGGACGTTTACCCCCCCGCCCCCCCGTGCGCCGTGCGCTGTGCAGCTGGGCTCTGGGCAGCGCTTGAAGCTGCCTTCTGACAGGCTTGTCTTTTTTAGGCTCCCTGCCAGCCGCCTGAGGGAGTCCCCCCTGGGGCCTTTGCCGCCCTGAGCGGCCAGGCATCTCGGGGGCGCGCAGGCGCGCGCACACGGAGGACCCGAGAACCGACCAGCCTCCCGGGTGAGTGAGCAAGGGGACCCGGCCGGATGGGCTGCAGCAGCCAGGGCTTGGGGCCTCGGCGCTGTGGAGTGGGCCACTTGGGAGGAGGACGTTCGGGCAGCCGCTAGGTGAGGCAGCGCCACCTCCACTGGGAGACCCGTGCTGGCGGGAAGGCCCCTGCACCCGCCTGGGGCGTGGCGCACCTCCCTAGCGGCCGGCCCGGAAAGGGGATGGTGGCGTCGGCGGCGGCGGCGGCGGCGGCGGCGAGGCAGGAGCTTCAAGGCGGCGGCTTGCCTCCGCCCAGGGGTTTGTGTCAAGTCCCCCCGTTTTCGGTATTCGGAAGACTGTCAACCTCCAGGTGAGTTCCCTGTCCTAGCTTGCTTGTTTGCCTGCTGGCTGGCTTTCCTGGCTTGCCTTGGCTTCGCTTGTGATGGGTGCCTGGGCTCCCTGGGCTCTTGTTCCAAAGGGCAGGAGGCTTTAGTCTTGTTCGCCTTGATCTGTAGTCCGTCCGTGTTTCTAACGGGCTTGGCAAGCTGGGGGAATGGTGAAACTGGCTTGACTTTGCTTCCTGGCACACTTGTGCCTTTGGATGAGGTGTGTTGGTTTGTGTGAGGGGCAGAGAAATGGGTTTGGGATCAGGGCCAGGCATTTTGTAGCTTGGCTGTGTATTCTTGCAGGGGAAGCCCTTAGACCTTTTAGGGTCGTGTTAATTTCTCCCGGACACCTTTCTTTCTTTCTTTATGCGTTTGGGTCTTTGTGTATTTCTGTAACTCGGTAGGTAGTTGTAAACGTGTTTGTGGTCCTAGGTGTATGCAGGTATGTATTCATTGACTGGGTTCTCCGAGGAAGGTTGGTTTGGTATTTTCAGGCGAGGGACTCTCCCTTTGGGCCTGGGCAGTCATGGACAGTGACCGTCCTCCCGACCACTCCGTGCTGCCTGGGAAGCTGCGGGGACAGGCGCCTGCTGCCACACGCAGCAAGTTTTCTCCTGGAGCTTAAGCTGTCAAGGTTTTGGCCTGAGACCCCTTGAACTGTGATCCTGCCTTTTGTCTGCCTTCTGGGTGTCTGGGATTCTAGGCGTGAGACCCTGCAGGGGACTTGTTGGTTTTTAGAAGGAGAGCGTTGCCCTGTAGCTCATGCCGACCTGGTAGCTGGGGTCCCCCTGTCTCAGCCCCGCAAGGGCAGGAATGACATGTGTGCGCCCTCCTCGCTGGCTTTAGGTGTGTTTTGTGCTTCGGTAGCTTAGTTTGTTACTTTGGTGTTTTTCACTGGGATAGATTGTGTGTGTAGGGTGTGGGTGTGATCCATTTTAAAAATTCTAAATCGGCCTGGCCTGTGGGGTCCACTGGTTTGACTGTCCCCCCGCCCCCTTAGGGGTCCCCTAGGGCCCGACTTAAGGCAGCGGTCTGTCCGGAAGCGTCTCTTTTCTCTTTCTCCCACGTGTATGCAGTGCAGTCAGTCCCTTCTGGCATATAGCCTTCTCTACTCACCCTCATTCACCCTCCCCCATGCCACAAGCACCCGACCACACACAGGCTGTACCTACTGGACAGACCTGTCTTCCTGATGAAGGTTAATGTGAGTGTACCAAGGGCTTCCTCACTGTTTCCCTGCAGGGAGTCCACCTCACCTCTTTGTGGTCACCTCCTCACCTTGCTCTCCCTTACCCTCTGACCTCCTGCCCTGGAGTTTTCAGGACTTAGAATTCCTATGCTGCTCCTAGACTCTCCGAGCAGGGTTGTTTCTTTGAACCTTCTCCTGGATGCTCTCCTTCCTTTTTCCTTGGCCTCCCCCCTCCCTCCCCCGAGATGTCCAAACAGTGTTCTTTGCTTTAACTTCCTGAAGTGTGCATTTCAATTCGTTCTTCTCTAGATGTTCGTAGAATCCATTGTCACCACCGTGGAAGAAGCAGTGTGTACATTGCCGACCCCGGGCCCCAAGACCCCCTGTCCCCTGGGTATTTCAGGCTTCCAAAGGGTGTGGTTAAATGGTACTTTTCCTTAGTTCCCCCAGTGTGCGTGTCAATTCGTCCTTCCCTGGACTTTGTTAGTGGAAACCATCCTGAAGAAGCAGTGAAGGTACATTTGAGTCATGGTGCCCCAAGCCCCCTGCCCTCTCCCCGCCAGACTAGCAGACACCATGAGCTCTTGGTATTTCTGACTTCCTACAGCGGCAGGGGGTCCTTGTGGCCCTGCAGGGTTGTAAAGTAGGGAAGCCTTAGAGTAGGTGGCCACGCCTTGGTGAACTCATGTGTTTGTCTGGTTTTGCATGCAGGGATGGGGTTGCGTGGTTGGCAAGACGTGGTAAGAAGCATCACTCGGAGGCCCGTTTCAGCTAGAAGAAGTTTTATTTCACTACACTCGGATGACTTCCTTCATCAGGCATGGATCTGCTCTAAGGTGAGGTGGGGACGGTGGGGATCTCCTGGAGTGTAGCTTGGAGGTGCTGGGAGCAAAGAGGAGGAGAGGATTGGAAAATGTCCAGGGAGTGTGGGGGACGCTTGGAAAGAATGAGTGGTGCAATTTTGAAAACTTAGGGGAGACCAACGCTTTGGGGGAGGAGGGCAGGGCTGAGCAGGTTCCCTGGCTGGTGGGTTCCAGTGAGCTGAGGCAGGTGCCCTGGCCCTGATCTGTGAAGTGCTGTGTTTGTGCATAGCAGACAGAGGCAGTTTTGGGCAAAGGATCCCACCAAGCCTTCCTCCCAGCTTCCTGGGCTGGCCCGGGCTGTTGAGGGAGGGCAGGGCTGGTGGGGGTGGGTCAGGGGAGTGGATGGCCAGCAGGTGGAGGGAGGTGGGCCCTGCAGAGCTGCGGAGGGTGTGTGGGGGGGGGAGGTCGGAGCTGGGCTCCAGGTCCCTGCAGGCCACCCAAGCCCGGGGGGCTCCTGGAGAAATGCAGAGAAGAGGAGGGCTCCTGGTGCTCTTCCTCTGGGAGAGAGGCAGTGGGTCCTTCTGGGCAGGCCAAGTTCAGTGTTTGGGACGTTTACCCCCCCGCCCCCCCGTGCGCCGTGCGCTGTGCAGCTGGGCTCTGGGCAGCGCTTGAAGCTGCCTTCTGACAGGCTTGTCTTTTTTAGGCTCCCTGCCAGCCGCCTGAGGGAGTCCCCCCTGGGGCCTTTGCCGCCCTGAGCGGCCAGGCATCTCGGGGGCGCGCAGGCGCGCGCACACGGAGGACCCGAGAACCGACCAGCCTCCCGGGTGAGTGAGCAAGGGGACCCGGCCGGATGGGCTGCAGCAGCCAGGGCTTGGGGCCTCGGCGCTGTGGAGTGGGCCACTTGGGAGGAGGACGTTCGGGCAGCCGCTAGGTGAGGCAGCGCCACCTCCACTGGGAGACCCGTGCTGACAGGAAGGCCCCTGCACCCGCCTGGGGCGTGGCGCACCTCCCTAGCGGCCGGCCCGGAAAGGGGATGGTGGCGTCGGCGGCGGCGGCGGCGGCGGCAGCGAGGCAGGAGCTTCAAGGCGGCGGCTTGCCTCAGCCCAGGGGTTTGTGTCAAGTCCCCCCGTTTTCGGTATTCGGAAGACTGTCAACCTCCAGGTGAGTTCCCTGTCCTAGCTTGCTTGTTTGCCTGCTGGCTGGCTTTCCTGGCTTGCCTTGGCTTCGCTTGTGATGGGTGCCTGGGCTCCCTGGGCTCTTGTTCCAAAGGGCAGGAGGCTTTAGTCTTGTTCGCCTTGATCTGTAGTCCGTCCGTGTTTCTAACGGGCTTGGCAAGCTGGGGGAATGGTGAAACTGGCTTGACTTTGCTTCCTGGCACACTTGTGCCTTTGGATGAGGTGTGTTGGTTTGTGTGAGGGGCAGAGAAATGGGTTTGGGATCAGGGCCAGGCATTTTGTAGCTTGGCTGTGTATTCTTGCAGGGGAAGCCCTTAGACCTTTTAGGGTCGTGTTAATTTCTCCCGGACACCTTTCTTTCTTTCTTTATGCGTTTGGGTCTTTGTGTATTTCTGTAACTCGGTAGGTAGTTGTAAACGTGTTTGTGGTCCTAGGTGTATGCAGGTATGTATTCATTGACTGGGTTCTCCGAGGAAGGTTGGTTTGGTATTTTCAGGCGAGGGACTCTCCCTTTGGGCCTGGGCAGTCATGGACAGTGACCGTCCTCCCGACCACTCCGTGCTGCCTGGGAAGCTGCGGGGACAGGCGCCTGCTGCCACACGCAGCAAGTTTTCTCCTGGAGCTTAAGCTGTCAAGGTTTTGGCCTGAGACCCCTTGAACTGTGATCCTGCCTTTTGTCTGCCTTCTGGGTGTCTGGGATTCTAGGCGTGAGACCCTGCAGGGGACTTGTTGGTTTTTAGAAGGAGAGCGTTGCCCTGTAGCTCATGCCGACCTGGTAGCTGGGGTCCCCCTGTCTCAGCCCCGCAAGGGCAGGAATGACATGTGTGCGCCCTCCTCGCTGGCTTTAGGTGTGTTTTGTGCTTCGGTAGCTTAGTTTGTTACTTTGGTGTTTTTCACTGGGATAGATTGTGTGTGTAGGGTGTGGGTGTGATCCATTTTAAAAATTCTAAATCGGCCTGGCCTGTGGGGTCCACTGGTTTGACTGTCCCCCCGCCCCCTTAGGGGTCCCCTAGGGCCCGACTTAAGGCAGCGGTCTGTCCGGAAGCGTCTCTTTTCTCTTTCTCCCACGTGTATGCAGTGCAGTCAGTCCCTTCTGGCATATAGCCTTCTCTACTCACCCTCATTCACCCTCCCCCATGCCACAAGCACCCGACCACACACAGGCTGTACCTACTGGACAGACCTGTCTTCCTGATGAAGGTTAATGTGAGTGTACCAAGGGCTTCCTCACTGTTTCCCTGCAGGGAGTCCACCTCACCTCTTTGTGGTCACCTCCTCACCTTGCTCTCCCTTACCCTCTGACCTCCTGCCCTGGAGTTTTCAGGACTTAGAATTCCTATGCTGCTCCTAGACTCTCCGAGCAGGGTTGTTTCTTTGAACCTTCTCCTGGATGCTCTCCTTCCTTTTTCCTTGGCCTCCCCCCTCCCTCCCCCGAGATGTCCAAACAGTGTTCTTTGCTTTAACTTCCTGAAGTGTGCATTTCAATTCGTTCTTCTCTAGATGTTCGTAGAATCCATTGTCACCACCGTGGAAGAAGCAGTGTGTACATTGCCGACCCCGGGCCCCAAGACCCCCTGTCCCCTGGGTATTTCAGGCTTCCAAAGGGTGTGGTTAAATGGTACTTTACCTTAGTTCCCCCAGTGTGCGTGTCAATTCGTCCTTCCCTGGACTTTGGTAGTGGAAACCATCCTGAAGAAGCAGTGAAGGTACATTTGAGTCATGGTGCCCCAAGCCCCCTGCCCTCTCCCCGCCAGACTAGCAGACACCATGAGCTCTTGGTATTTCTGACTTCCTACAGCGGCAGGGGGTCCTTGTGGCCCTGCAGGGTTGTAAAGTAGGGAAGCCTTAGAGTAGGTGGCCACGCCTTGGTGAACTCATGTGTTTGTCTGGTTTTGCATGCAGGGATGGGGTTGCGTGGTTGGCAAGACGTGGTAAGAAGCATCACTCGGAGGCCCGTTTCAGCTAGAAGAAGTTTTATTTCACTACACTCGGATGACTTCCTTCATCAGGCATGGATCTGCTCTAAGGTGAGGTGGGGACGGTGGGGATCTCCTGGAGTGTAGCTTGGAGGTGCTGGGAGCAAAGAGGAGGAGAGGATTGGAAAATGTCCAGGGAGTGTGGCGGACGCTTGGAAAGAATGAGTGGTGCAATTTTGAAAACTTAGGGGAGACCAACGCTTTGGGGGAGGAGGGCAGGGCTGAGCAGGTTCCCTGGCTGGTGGGTTCCAGTGAGCTGAGGCAGGTGCCCTGGCCCTGATCTGTGAAGTGCTGTGTTTGTGCATAGCAGACAGAGGCAGTTTTGGGCAAAGGATCCCACCAAGCCTTCCTCCCAGCTTCCTGGGCTGGCCCGGGCTGTTGAGGGAGGGCAGGGCTGGTGGGGGTGGGTCAGGGGAGTGGATGGCCAGCAGGTGGAGGGAGGTGGGCCCTGCAGAGCTGCGGAGGGTGTGTGGGGGGGGGAGGTCGGAGCTGGGCTCCAGGTCCCTGCAGGCCACCCAAGCCCGGGGGGCTCCTGGAGAAATGCAGAGAAGAGGAGGGCTCCTGGTGCTCTTCCTCTGGGAGAGAGGCAGTGGGTCCTTCTGGGCAGGCCAAGTTCAGTGTTTGGGACGTTTACCCCCCCGCCCCCCCGTGCGCCGTGCGCTGTGCAGCTGGGCTCTGGGCAGCGCTTGAAGCTGCCTTCTGACAGGCTTGTCTTTTTTAGGCTCCCTGCCAGCCACCTGAGGGAGTCCCCCCTGGGGCCTTTGCCGCCCTGAGCGGCCAGGCATCTCGGGGGCGCGCAGGCGCGCGCACACGGAGGACCCGAGAACCGACCAGCCTCCCGGGTGAGTGAGCAAGGGGACCCGGCCGGATGGGCTGCAGCAGCCAGGGCTTGGGGCCTCGGCGCTGTGGAGTGGGCCACTTGGGAGGAGGACGTTCGGGCAGCCGCTAGGTGAGGCAGCGCCACCTCCACTGGGAGACCCGTGCTGGCGGGAAGGCCCCTGCACCCGCCTGGGGCGTGGCGCACCTCCCTAGCGGCCGGCCCGGAAAGGGGATGGTGGCGTCGGCGGCGGCGGCGGCGGCGGCGGCGGCGGCGGCGAGGCAGGAGCTTCAAGGCGGCGGCTTGCCTCCGCCCAGGGGTTTGTGTCAAGTCCCCCCGTTTTCGGTATTCGGAAGACTGTCAACCTCCAGGTGAGTTCCCTGTCCTAGCTTGCTTGTTTGCCTGCTTGCTGGCTTTCCTGGCTTGCCTTGGCTTGGCTTGTGATGGGTGCCTGGGCTCCCTGGGCTCTTGTTCCAAAGGGCAGGAGGCTTTAGTCTTGTTCGCCTTGATCTGTAGTCCGTCCGTGTTTCTAACGGGCTTGGCAAGCTGGGGGAATGGTGAAACTGGCTTGACTTTGCTTCCTGGCACACTTGTGCCTTTGGATGAGGTGTGTTGGTTTGTGTGAGGGGCAGAGAAATGGGTTTGGGATCAGGGCCAGGCATTTTGTAGCTTGGCTGTGTATTCTTGCAGGGGAAGCCCTTAGACCTTTTAGGGTCGTGTTAATTTCTCCCGGACACCTTTCTTTCTTTCTTTATGCGTTTGGGTCTTTGTGTATTTCTGTAACTCGGTAGGTAGTTGTAAACGTATTTGTGGTCCTAGGTGTATGCAGGTATGTATTCATTGACTGGGTTCTCCGAGGAAGGTTGGTTTGGTATTTTCAGGCGAGGGACTCTCCCTTTGGGCCTGGGCAGTCATGGACAGTGACCGTCCTCCCGACCACTCCGTGCTGCCTGGGAAGCTGCGGGGACAGGCGCCTGCTGCCACACGCAGCAAGTTTTCTCCTGGAGCTTAAGCTGTCAAGGTTTTGGCCTGAGACCCCTTGAACTGTGATCCTGCCTTTTGTCTGCCTTCTGGGTGTCTGGGATTCTAGGCGTGAGACCCTGCAGGGGACTTGTTGGTTTTTAGAAGGAGAGCGTTGCCCTGTAGCTCATGCCGACCTGGTAGCTGGGGTCCCCCTGTCTCAGCCCCGCAAGGGCAGGAATGACATGTGTGCGCCCTCCTCGCTGGCTTTAGGTGTGTTTTGTGCTTCGGTAGCTTAGTTTGTTACTTTGGTGTTTTTCACTGGGATAGATTGTGTGTGTAGGGTGTGGGTGTGATCCATTTTAAAAATTCTAAATCGGCCTGGCCTGTGGGGTCCACTGGTTTGACTGTCCCCCCGCCCCCTTAGGGGTCCCCTAGGGCCCGACTTAAGGCAGCGGTCTGTCCGGAAGCGTCTCTTTTCTCTTTCTCCCACGTGTATGCAGTGCAGTCAGTCCCTTCTGGCATATAGCCTTCTCTACTCACCCTCATTCACCCTCCCCCATGCCACAAGCACCCGACCACACACAGGCTGTACCTACTGGACAGACCTGTCTTCCTGATGAAGGTTAATGTGAGTGTACCAAGGGCTTCCTCACTGTTTCCCTGCAGGGAGTCCACCTCACCTCTTTGTGGTCACCTCCTCACCTTGCTCTCCCTTACCCTCTGACCTCCTGCCCTGGAGTTTTCAGGACTTAGAATTCCTATGCTGCTCCTAGACTCTCCGAGCAGGGTTGTTTCTTTGAACCTTCTCCTGGATGCTCTCCTTCCTTTTTCCTTGGCCTCCCCCCTCCCTCCCCCGAGATGTCCAAACAGTGTTCTTTGCTTTAACTTCCTGAAGTGTGCATTTCAATTCGTTCTTCTCTAGATGTTCGTAGAATCCATTGTCACCACCGTGGAAGAAGCAGTGTGTACATTGCCGACCCCGGGCCCCAAGACCCCCTGTCCCCTGGGTATTTCAGGCTTCCAAAGGGTGTGGTTAAATGGTACTTTTCCTTAGTTCCCCCAGTGTGCGTGTCAATTCGTCCTTCCCTGGACTTTGGTAGTGGAAACCATCCTGAAGAAGCAGTGAAGGTACATTTGAGTCATGGTGCCCCAAGCCCCCTGCCCTCTCCCCGCCAGACTAGCAGACACCATGAGCTCTTGGTATTTCTGACTTCCTACAGCGGCAGGGGGTCCTTGTGGCCCTGCAGGGTTTTAAAGTAGGGAAGCCTTAGAGTAGGTGGCCACGCCTTGGTGAACTCATGTGTTTGTCTGGTTTTGCATGCAGGGATGGGGTTGCGTGGTTGGCAAGACGTGGTAAGAAGCATCACTCGGAGGCCCGTTTCAGCTAGAAGAAGTTTTATTTCACTACACTCGGATGACTTCCTTCATCAGGCATGGATCTGCTCTAAGGTGAGGTGGGGACGGTGGGGATCTCCTGGAGTGTAGCTTGGAGGTGCTGGGAGCAAAGAGGAGGAGAGGATTGGAAAATGTCCAGGGAGTGTGGGGGACGCTTGGAAAGAATGAGTGGTGCAATTTTGAAAACTTAGGGGAGACCAACGCTTTGGGGGAGGAGGGCAGGGCTGAGCAGGTTCCCTGGCTGGTGGGTTCCAGTGAGCTGAGGCAGGTGCCCTGGCCCTGATCTGTGAAGTGCTGTGTTTGTGCATAGCAGACAGAGGCAGTTTTGGGCAAAGGATCCCACCAAGCCTTCCTCCCAGCTTCCTGGGCTGGCCCGGGCTGTTGAGGGAGGGCAGGGCTGGTGGGGGTGGGTCAGGGGAGTGGATGGCCAGCAGGTGGAGGGAGGTGGGCCCTGCAGAGCTGCGGAGGGTGTGTGGGGGGGGTAGGTCGGAGCTGGGCTCCAGGTCCCTGCAGGCCACCCAAGCCCGGGGGGCTCCTGGAGAAATGCAGAGAAGAGGAGGGCTCCTGGTGCTCTTCCTCTGGGAGAGAGGCAGTGGGTCCTTCTGGGCAGGCCAAGTTCAGTGTTTGGGACGTTTACCCCCCCGCCCCCCCGTGCGCCGTGCGCTGTGCAGCTGGGCTCTGGGCAGCGCTTGAAGCTGCCTTCTGACAGGCTTGTCTTTTTTAGGCTCCCTGCCAGCCGCCTGAGGGAGTCCCCCCTGGGGCCTTTGCCGCCCTGAGCGGCCAGGCATCTCGGGGGCGCGCAGGCGCGCGCACACGGAGGACCCGAGAACCGACCAGCCTCCCGGGTGAGTGAGCAAGGGGACCCGGCCGGATGGGCTGCAGCAGCCAGGGCTTGGGGCCTCGGCGCTGTGGAGTGGGCCACTTGGGAGGAGGACGTTCGGGCAGCCGCTAGGTGAGGCAGCGCCACCTCCACTGGGAGACCCGTGCTGGCGGGAAGGCCCCTGCACCCGCCTGGGGCGTGGCGCACCTCCCTAGCGGCCGGCCCGGAAAGGGGATGGTGGCGTCGGCGGCGGCGGCGGCGGCGGCGGCGAGGCAGGAGCTTCAAGGCGGCGGCTTGCCTCCGCCCAGGGGTTTGTGTCAAGTCCCCCCGTTTTCGGTATTCGGAAGACTGTCAACCTCCAGGTGAGTTCCCTGTCCTAGCTTGCTTGTTTGCCTGCTGGCTGGCTTTCCTGGCTTGCCTTGGCTTCGCTTGTGATGGGTGCCTGGGCTCCCTGGGCTCTTGTTCCAAAGGGCAGGAGGCTTTAGTCTTGTTCGCCTTGATCTGTAGTCCGTCCGTGTTTCTAACGGGCTTGGCAAGCTGGGGGAATGGTGAAACTGGCTTGACTTTGCTTCCTGGCACACTTGTGCCTTTGGATGAGGTGTGTTGGTTTGTGTGAGGGGCAGAGAAATGGGTTTGGGATCAGGGCCAGGCATTTTGTAGCTTGGCTGTGTATTCTTGCAGGGGAAGCCCTTAGACCTTTTAGGGTCGTGTTAATTTCTCCCGGACACCTTTCTTTCTTTCTTTATGCGTTTGGGTCTTTGTGTATTTCTGTAACTCGGTAGGTAGTTGTAAACGTGTTTGTGGTCCTAGGTGTATGCAGGTATGTATTCATTGACTGGGTTCTCCGAGGAAGGTTGGTTTGGTATTTTCAGGCGAGGGACTCTCCCTTTGGGCCTGGGCAGTCATGGACAGTGACCGTCCTCCCGACCACTCCGTGCTGCCTGGGAAGCTGCGGGGACAGGCGCCTGCTGCCACACGCAGCAAGTTTTCTCCTGGAGCTTAAGCTGTCAAGGTTTTGGCCTGAGACCCCTTGAACTGTGATCCTGCCTTTTGTCTGCCTTCTGGGTGTCTGGGATTCTAGGCGTGAGACCCTGCAGGGGACTTGTTGGTTTTTAGAAGGAGAGCGTTGCCCTGTAGCTCATGCCGACCTGGTAGCTGGGGTCCCCCTGTCTCAGCCCCGCAAGGGCAGGAATGACATGTGTGCGCCCTCCTCGCTGGCTTTAGGTGTGTTTTGTGCTTCGGTAGCTTAGTTTGTTACTTTGGTGTTTTTCACTGGGATAGATTGTGTGTGTAGGGTGTGGGTGTGATCCATTTTAAAAATTCTAAATCGGCCTGGCCTGTGGGGTCCACTGGTTTGACTGTCCCCCCGCCCCCTTAGGGGTCCCCTAGGGCCCGACTTAAGGCAGCGGTCTGTCCGGAAGCGTCTCTTTTCTCTTTCTCCCACGTGTATGCAGTGCAGTCAGTCCCTTCTGGCATATAGCCTTCTCTACTCACCCTCATTCACCCTCCCCCATGCCACAAGCACCCGACCACACACAGGCTGTACCTACTGGACAGACCTGTCTTCCTGATGAAGGTTAATGTGAGTGTACCAAGGGCTTCCTCACTGTTTCCCTGCAGGGAGTCCACCTCACCTCTTTGTGGTCACCTCCTCACCTTGCTCTCCCTTACCCTCTGACCTCCTGCCCTGGAGTTTTCAGGACTTAGAATTCCTATGCTGCTCCTAGACTCTCCGAGCAGGGTTGTTTCTTTGAACCTTCTCCTGGATGCTCTCCTTCCTTTTTCCTTGGCCTCCCCCCTCCCTCCCCCGAGATGTCCAAACAGTGTTCTTTGCTTTAACTTCCTGAAGTGTGCATTTCAATTCGTTCTTCTCTAGATGTTCGTAGAATCCATTGTCACCACCGTGGAAGAAGCAGTGTGTACATTGCCGACCCCGGGCCCCAAGACCCCCTGTCCCCTGGGTATTTCAGGCTTCCAAAGGGTGTGGTTAAATGGTACTTTTCCTTAGTTCCCCCAGTGTGCGTGTCAATTCGTCCTTCCCTGGACTTTGGTAGTGGAAACCATCCTGAAGAAGCAGTGAAGGTACATTTGAGTCATGGTGCCCCAAGCCCCCTGCCCTCTCCCCGCCAGACTAGCAGACACCATGAGCTCTTGGTATTTCTGACTTCCTACAGCGGCAGGGGGTCCTTGTGGCCCTGCAGGGTTGTAAAGTAGGGAAGCCTTAGAGTAGGTGGCCACGCCTTGGTGAACTCATGTGTTTGTCTGGTTTTGCATGCAGGGATGGGGTTGCGTGGTTGGCAAGACGTGGTAAGAAGCATCACTCGGAGGCCCGTTTCAGCTAGAAGAAGTTTTATTTCACTACACTCGGATGACTTCCTTCATCAGGCATGGATCTGCTCTAAGGTGAGGTGGGGACGGTGGGGATCTCCTGGAGTGTAGCTTGGAGGTGCTGGGAGCAAAGAGGAGGAGAGGATTGGAAAATGTCCAGGGAGTGTGGCGGACGCTTGGAAAGAATGAGTGGTGCAATTTTGAAAACTTAGGGGAGACCAACGCTTTGGGGGAGGAGGGCAGGGCTGAGCAGGTTCCCTGGCTGGTGGGTTCCAGTGAGCTGAGGCAGGTGCCCTGGCCCTGATCTGTGAAGTGCTGTGTTTGTGCATAGCAGACAGAGGCAGTTTTGGGCAAAGGATCCCACCAAGCCTTCCTCCCAGCTTCCTGGGCTGGCCCGGGCTGTTGAGGGAGGGCAGGGCTGGTGGGGGTGGGTCAGGGGAGTGGATGGCCAGCAGGTGGAGGGAGGTGGGCCCTGCAGAGCTGCGGAGGGTGTGTGGGGGGGGGAGGTCGGAGCTGGGCTCCAGGTCCCTGCAGGCCACCCAAGCCCGGGGGGCTCCTGGAGAAATGCAGAGAAGAGGAGGGCTCCTGGTGCTCTTCCTCTGGGAGAGAGGCAGTGGGTCCTTCTGGGCAGGCCAAGTTCAGTGTTTGGGACGTTTACCCCCCCGCCCCCCCGTGCGCCGTGCGCTGTGCAGCTGGGCTCTGGGCAGCGCTTGAAGCTGCCTTCTGACAGGCTTGTCTTTTTTAGGCTCCCTGCCAGCCACCTGAGGGAGTCCCCCCTGGGGCCTTTGCCGCCCTGAGCGGCCAGGCATCTCGGGGGCGCGCAGGCGCGCGCACACGGAGGACCCGAGAACCGACCAGCCTCCCGGGTGAGTGAGCAAGGGGACCCGGCCGGATGGGCTGCAGCAGCCAGGGCTTGGGGCCTCGGCGCTGTGGAGTGGGCCACTTGGGAGGAGGACGTTCGGGCAGCCGCTAGGTGAGGCAGCGCCACCTCCACTGGGAGACCCGTGCTGGCGGGAAGGCCCCTGCACCCGCCTGGGGCGTGGCGCACCTCCCTAGCGGCCGGCCCGGAAAGGGGATGGTGGCGTCGGCGGCGGCGGCGGCGGCGGCGGCGGCGGCGGCGAGGCAGGAGCTTCAAGGCGGCGGCTTGCCTCCGCCCAGGGGTTTGTGTCAAGTCCCCCCGTTTTCGGTATTCGGAAGACTGTCAACCTCCAGGTGAGTTCCCTGTCCTAGCTTGCTTGTTTGCCTGCTTGCTGGCTTTCCTGGCTTGCCTTGGCTTGGCTTGTGATGGGTGCCTGGGCTCCCTGGGCTCTTGTTCCAAAGGGCAGGAGGCTTTAGTCTTGTTCGCCTTGATCTGTAGTCCGTCCGTGTTTCTAACGGGCTTGGCAAGCTGGGGGAATGGTGAAACTGGCTTGACTTTGCTTCCTGGCACACTTGTGCCTTTGGATGAGGTGTGTTGGTTTGTGTGAGGGGCAGAGAAATGGGTTTGGGATCAGGGCCAGGCATTTTGTAGCTTGGCTGTGTATTCTTGCAGGGGAAGCCCTTAGACCTTTTAGGGTCGTGTTAATTTCTCCCGGACACCTTTCTTTCTTTCTTTATGCGTTTGGGTCTTTGTGTATTTCTGTAACTCGGTAGGTAGTTGTAAACGTATTTGTGGTCCTAGGTGTATGCAGGTATGTATTCATTGACTGGGTTCTCCGAGGAAGGTTGGTTTGGTATTTTCAGGCGAGGGACTCTCCCTTTGGGCCTGGGCAGTCATGGACAGTGACCGTCCTCCCGACCACTCCGTGCTGCCTGGGAAGCTGCGGGGACAGGCGCCTGCTGCCACACGCAGCAAGTTTTCTCCTGGAGCTTAAGCTGTCAAGGTTTTGGCCTGAGACCCCTTGAACTGTGATCCTGCCTTTTGTCTGCCTTCTGGGTGTCTGGGATTCTAGGCGTGAGACCCTGCAGGGGACTTGTTGGTTTTTAGAAGGAGAGCGTTGCCCTGTAGCTCATGCCGACCTGGTAGCTGGGGTCCCCCTGTCTCAGCCCCGCAAGGGCAGGAATGACATGTGTGCGCCCTCCTCGCTGGCTTTAGGTGTGTTTTGTGCTTCGGTAGCTTAGTTTGTTACTTTGGTGTTTTTCACTGGGATAGATTGTGTGTGTAGGGTGTGGGTGTGATCCATTTTAAAAATTCTAAATCGGCCTGGCCTGTGGGGTCCACTGGTTTGACTGTCCCCCCGCCCCCTTAGGGGTCCCCTAGGGCCCGACTTAAGGCAGCGGTCTGTCCGGAAGCGTCTCTTTTCTCTTTCTCCCACGTGTATGCAGTGCAGTCAGTCCCTTCTGGCATATAGCCTTCTCTACTCACCCTCATTCACCCTCCCCCATGCCACAAGCACCCGACCACACACAGGCTGTACCTACTGGACAGACCTGTCTTCCTGATGAAGGTTAATGTGAGTGTACCAAGGGCTTCCTCACTGTTTCCCTGCAGGGAGTCCACCTCACCTCTTTGTGGTCACCTCCTCACCTTGCTCTCCCTTATCCTCTGACCTCCTGCCCTGGAGTTTTCAGGACTTAGAATTCCTATGCTGCTCCTAGACTCTCCGAGCAGGGTTGTTTCTTTGAACCTTCTCCTGGATGCTCTCCTTCCTTTTTCCTTGGCCTCCCCCCTCCCTCCCCCGAGATGTCCAAACAGTGTTCTTTGCTTTAACTTCCTGAAGTGTGCATTTCAATTCGTTCTTCTCTAGATGTTCGTAGAATCCATTGTCACCACCGTGGAAGAAGCAGTGTGTACATTGCCGACCCCGGGCCCCAAGACCCCCTGTCCCCTGGGTATTTCAGGCTTCCAAAGGGTGTGGTTAAATGGTACTTTTCCTTAGTTCCCCCAGTGTGCGTGTCAATTCGTCCTTCCCTGGACTTTGGTAGTGGAAACCATCCTGAAGAAGCAGTGAAGGTACATTTGAGTCATGGTGCCCCAAGCCCCCTGCCCTCTCCCCGCCAGACTAGCAGACACCATGAGCTCTTGGTATTTCTGACTTCCTACAGCGGCAGGGGGTCCTTGTGGCCCTGCAGGGTTGTAAAGTAGGGAAGCCTTAGAGTAGGTGGCCACGCCTTGGTGAACTCATGTGTTTGTCTGGTTTTGCATGCAGGGATGGGGTTGCGTGGTTGGCAAGACGTGGTAAGAAGCATCACTCGGAGGCCCGTTTCAGCTAGAAGAAGTTTTATTTCACTACACTCGGATGACTTCCTTCATCAGGCATGGATCTGCTCTAAGGTGAGGTGGGGACGGTGGGGATCTCCTGGAGTGTAGCTTGGAGGTGCTGGGAGCAAAGAGGAGGAGAGGATTGGAAAATGTCCAGGGAGTGTGGCGGACGCTTGGAAAGAATGAGTGGTGCAATTTTGAAAACTTAGGGGAGACCAACGCTTTGGGGGAGGAGGGCAGGGCTGAGCAGGTTCCCTGGCTGGTGGGTTCCAGTGAGCTGAGGCAGGTGCCCTGGCCCTGATCTGTGAAGTGCTGTGTTTGTGCATAGCAGACAGAGGCAGTTTTGGGCAAAGGATCCCACCAAGCCTTCCTCCCAGCTTCCTGGGCTGGCCCGGGCTGTTGAGGGAGGGCAGGGCTGGTGGGGGTGGGTCAGGGGAGTGGATGGCCAGCAGGTGGAGGGAGGTGGGCCCTGCAGAGCTGCGGAGGGTGTGTGGGGGGGGGAGGTCGGAGCTGGGCTCCAGGTCCCTGCAGGCCACCCAAGCCCGGGGGGCTCCTGGAGAAATGCAGAGAAGAGGAGGGCTCCTGGTGCTCTTCCTCTGGGAGAGAGGCAGTGGGTCCTTCTGGGCAGGCCAAGTTCAGTGTTTGGGACGTTTACCCCCCCGCCCCCCCGTGCGCCGTGCGCTGTGCAGCTGGGCTCTGGGCAGCGCTTGAAGCTGCCTTCTGACAGGCTTGTCTTTTTTAGGCTCCCTGCCAGCCACCTGAGGGAGTCCCCCCTGGGGCCTTTGCCGCCCTGAGCGGCCAGGCATCTCGGGGGCGCGCAGGCGCGCGCACACGGAGGACCCGAGAACCGACCAGCCTCCCGGGTGAGTGAGCAAGGGGACCCGGCCGGATGGGCTGCAGCAGCCAGGGCTTGGGGCCTCGGCGCTGTGGAGTGGGCCACTTGGGAGGAGGACGTTCGGGCAGCCGCTAGGTGAGGCAGCGCCACCTCCACTGGGAGACCCGTGCTGGCGGGAAGGCCCCTGCACCCGCCTGGGGCGTGGCGCACCTCCCTAGCGGCCGGCCCGGAAAGGGGATGGTGGCGTCGGCGGCGGCGGCGGCGGCGGCGGCGGCGGCGGCGAGGCAGGAGCTTCAAGGCGGCGGCTTGCCTCCGCCCAGGGGTTTGTGTCAAGTCCCCCCGTTTTCGGTATTCGGAAGACTGTCAACCTCCAGGTGAGTTCCCTGTCCTAGCTTGCTTGTTTGCCTGCTTGCTGGCTTTCCTGGCTTGCCTTGGCTTGGCTTGTGATGGGTGCCTGGGCTCCCTGGGCTCTTGTTCCAAAGGGCAGGAGGCTTTAGTCTTGTTCGCCTTGATCTGTAGTCCGTCCGTGTTTCTAACGGGCTTGGCAAGCTGGGGGAATGGTGAAACTGGCTTGACTTTGCTTCCTGGCACACTTGTGCCTTTGGATGAGGTGTGTTGGTTTGTGTGAGGGGCAGAGAAATGGGTTTGGGATCAGGGCCAGGCATTTTGTAGCTTGGCTGTGTATTCTTGCAGGGGAAGCCCTTAGACCTTTTAGGGTCGTGTTAATTTCTCCCGGACACCTTTCTTTCTTTCTTTATGCGTTTGGGTCTTTGTGTATTTCTGTAACTCGGTAGGTAGTTGTAAACGTATTTGTGGTCCTAGGTGTATGCAGGTATGTATTCATTGACTGGGTTCTCCGAGGAAGGTTGGTTTGGTATTTTCAGGCGAGGGACTCTCCCTTTGGGCCTGGGCAGTCATGGACAGTGACCGTCCTCCCGACCACTCCGTGCTGCCTGGGAAGCTGCGGGGACAGGCGCCTGCTGCCACACGCAGCAAGTTTTCTCCTGGAGCTTAAGCTGTCAAGGTTTTGGCCTGAGACCCCTTGAACTGTGATCCTGCCTTTTGTCTGCCTTCTGGGTGTCTGGGATTCTAGGCGTGAGACCCTGCAGGGGACTTGTTGGTTTTTAGAAGGAGAGCGTTGCCCTGTAGCTCATGCCGACCTGGTAGCTGGGGTCCCCCTGTCTCAGCCCCGCAAGGGCAGGAATGACATGTGTGCGCCCTCCTCGCTGGCTTTAGGTGTGTTTTGTGCTTCGGTAGCTTAGTTTGTTACTTTGGTGTTTTTCACTGGGATAGATTGTGTGTGTAGGGTGTGGGTGTGATCCATTTTAAAAATTCTAAATCGGCCTGGCCTGTGGGGTCCACTGGTTTGACTGTCCCCCCGCCCCCTTAGGGGTCCCCTAGGGCCCGACTTAAGGCAGCGGTCTGTCCGGAAGCGTCTCTTTTCTCTTTCTCCCACGTGTATGCAGTGCAGTCAGTCCCTTCTGGCATATAGCCTTCTCTACTCACCCTCATTCACCCTCCCCCATGCCACAAGCACCCGACCACACACAGGCTGTACCTACTGGACAGACCTGTCTTCCTGATGAAGGTTAATGTGAGTGTACCAAGGGCTTCCTCACTGTTTCCCTGCAGGGAGTCCACCTCACCTCTTTGTGGTCACCTCCTCACCTTGCTCTCCCTTACCCTCTGACCTCCTGCCCTGGAGTTTTCAGGACTTAGAATTCCTATGCTGCTCCTAGACTCTCCGAGCAGGGTTGTTTCTTTGAACCTTCTCCTGGATGCTCTCCTTCCTTTTTCCTTGGCCTCCCCCCTCCCTCCCCCGAGATGTCCAAACAGTGTTCTTTGCTTTAACTTCCTGAAGTGTGCATTTCAATTCGTTCTTCTCTAGATGTTCGTAGAATCCATTGTCACCACCGTGGAAGAAGCAGT